>NC_056743.1:1745493058-1745680052 GCF_019279795.1 Protopterus annectens | reverse complement strand
CAATCCGAGTCCAGACCTGTACATAAAGTTGCTGCAATGTATCATTGTTGCAACTAAATGCCAGTAACTGTAAATATCCCCTTGTGAGATGGTCCAACATAATGTGGTACACAGGCCTGTTGTAATGTAAGAGTACTGTAGCCACAGGTCATTCTGTGTGCAGTACTCCTAAAACTTTGCAGTATGAACTAAAATGTTGCTTAGGATGGGTGGCAGTGACAAGCTGATACATAGACTTGAAGTGCTCAGGGGGCCCCCAAAATTGTAACACCGGCCCTGAGGGGGGTACACAGTACTACCCCCTTTGCAGACTAGCCATGGCATTGTGGGACACAGCCTTGACTTACCAAGTACATCTTCAAGCTCAGTTCCTGTCAGGAAAACAAAATACTCTGACAGATGACCTAAGCAGAAACCTTATGGACCCTCACGAGTGGAAACTGGATCCACACGTCTTCAGCATGATGATTAAAAAAAATGGGGGAGCCCGGACATAGATCTGTCTGTTTACGCCTTTCCTCCTCTGCCTCTTCTTCCCAAGGTCCTACTAAAGGTCAGACAAGAAAAACCAAAAATGATTCTAATTGCCCAGGACTGGCCCCGCCAACACTGGTATCCAATCCTAAGGAATATGTCTCAACTCCCTCCTTGGTACTTGCCTCAAATACCTCATTTACTGTCTCAGCAAAACAATCGGATCCTGCACAGTCAGCTCCAAACTCTGAACCTGGCAACATGGCTGATCATGTAGTTATTCAAACACCTCTCAGTAAATCTGTGATGGATGTCACTTTGGAAGCCAGAAGGCCTAGTACTAGAAAGTCTTATGCTGATAAATGGAAGAAATTCTGTGCTTGGAACCAGTCACAAGGAACTGACACAGCAAAGCCAAATATTCCTCAGATTTTACAATACTTGACTGAGATGCTTGACAAAGGCCTATTTTTTTTCATCAATAAAAATCCATGCCTCTTTCATCTTGGCTCATTACAACACAGACACCGATCTTTTCTCATCCTTTGCTAAAACAGTATCTCAGAGGGGCCAAAAATTTAAGGCCTCCCAGAAGATCACCAATTCCTGCATGGGACCTCAATTTTGCGTTGGAAAAGCTCACCCTGCCTCCATTTGAACCAGCTGCTACTGCAGATATAAAGTTTTTATCATAGGAAACAGCTTTACTTCTGGCAATCACTTCAGCAAGAAGGGTTTCAGAGCTACAGCCCCTCATGGCTGTGGAGCCTTTTATTATATTTTACCCAGACAGGGTGTCCCTCAGGACCAATCCTTCTTTTATGCCTAAGGTGGTATCCAGTGTGGCTCTTAACCAAACTATTCATCTGCCGACTTTTTATCCACATCCGCAGAACAAGGGGGAGCGGATTCTGCATTCCTTGGAAGTGCACAGACAACAAAGATTCTACTTAAACAGGACCAAATCTCTAATAAGAACTGAGCAGCTACTGGTGGCATTTGCTGCAGGATCAGAGGGAAAGGCTATTTCAAAGCAGACTATTTCAAAGTGGATAAGCCACTGCATTAGTTTCTGCTATTTGCATCATGGTAAACCGGTGCCCAAGGGCATTAGGTCTCATTCCACCATGGCTGCATCTGCATCAGCAGCTTTTCTCAGAGGAGTACCAACCAAAGACATTCTAGAAGCTGCTACTTGGAGTTCTGTCCATACTTTTACAAAGCATTGTCATCTGCCTCTCTTCTCTAAGTCCAGAGCAAGCTTTGCCACTGCAGTTCTGCAGGGCTTTATAACCGCCCCTAATGCTATTTAGCTCCAGCCTCCCATCCATAGCTTTGGGATTCTACCCAAATGTAATGACTGCAACAGTGAAACACGAAGAACATAGTATAGTTGTGTACACTTACCATAAATGTAGGTGTTCGAGTGTATTCACTGTTGCAGTCCAGGTTACCCACCCGCCGTCCCCCTTTATTCTACAGTTTCTTTCCTTCACTATATTCTACAGCCTTTGTGGTGTATTTGTTTTTAGATGAAGGTAAAGTTTATGTTGTCACCATTGCATGCATCTATAGTTACATATTTATATACATTTTTGCTCCCCATTTGGGGGGCACCTGACATCTAGGACAAGAAAAACTAAAGAAAATGGCTGCCTATTTTATACCCCTGACAACCTGACGTCATGGAAGAGGAGACCGTAACTGACGCAGGACCCAAGACTTTGATATTCAGGCCGACTGAGGGCAACCTGCCAGCAGATTACCCAAATGTAATGACTGCAACAGTGAATGCACTCTAACATCTACATTTATAGTAAGTGTACACAACTGTACTTTTCTTCTACAAACACCAGGGGATCAGCACTCATTCCACTAGGGCTACATCAACCTCTTCAGCATTCCTCAGGGGAGTCCCTAGCAGGGACATCCTGGAAACTGCAACCTGGACCTCTATACACACTTTCACCAAGCATTACCACTTATCTGTCTTTTCTAAATCCAGAGCTGAATTTACCACAACAGTCTTACAGGGCCTGATTGTCAGCCCTAATGCTTCTTAACTACCTCCACCCTTCCTTAGCTTTGGGAATCAATCCAAATGTGATGACTGCAACAGTGAAACATGAAGAACGTAGTACAGTTGTGTACACTTACCGTAAATGTAGATGTTTGACTGTATTCATTTTTGCAGTCCTGGTTACCCTCCCTCCAGCCCCCTGACTTCTCTTTTTACTTCTACCTATCTTTTTTGTTTGGCTGGAAGACCGCTTTCCTTCTGGCCATCACTTCTGCCAGAAGAGTCTCCGAGCTGCAAGCGCTCATGGCTGTGGAAACCATCATCTTCTATGCTGACAGGGTATCCTCAGAACTAACCCATCTTTCATGCCCAATGTGGTGTCCACTGTGGTGGCTCTCAACCAATCCATTCATTTGCCCACCTTTTTTCCTAATCCCCAGAACAAGGGAAAGGATCCTGCAATCACTAGTTGTGCACAGATAGCTCAGATTCTATCTAGACAGGACTAAATCCTTCAGAAAATCTGATTAATTGCTGGTTAGCTTTGCTACAGGGGCAGAAGGCAAAGCCATCTCCAAACAAACCATTTCCAAATGGATAGCACATTGCATTCATTTCTGCTACAAACAACATGGAAAGCCTCACCCCAAGGGGTTCAGGACTCACTCCACCAGAACAGCCCTCCACCTCTGCAGCTTTCCTCAGAGGAGTCCCCACCAGGGACACCAAAGAGGCTGCCACCTGGACAATCTGTTCACACTTTTACCAAACATTACCACCTGCCTCTCTTCTACAAATCCAGGGCAGGGTTTGCCTCTGCAGTATTGCAGGGCATCCTAGCCAGCCCCTAATTTCCTTGACTGCCTCAGCTTTGGGAATCAACCCAAATGTGATGACTGCAACAGTGAAACACAAAGAACTTAGTACAGTTGTATACACTTACCTTAAATGTAGATGTTTGAGTATATTCACTGTTGCAGTCCTAGTTTCCCTTCCTCCATCCCCCTTTCTTCTCTTTCTTTACAAGGGACATATTGGTATTTACTTTCTACTGATGGGGTTCTTCCACCAGAACCTGGCTCCTGTTTGGGGGCTCTTGACAGGTTAGGACAAGAAAAACTGATGTAATGGCGTTGGCTGCCTTACTTTATACTACTGGTGACTTAACGTCAGTCATGAAGCGACAGCAACCAACGCAGAAATACTAAGCCTGTGGTATTCAGGCTGGCCAAGGGCTACCCTGGCAGGGATAACCCAAATGTGATGACTGCAACAATTGAATACACTCGAACATCTACATTTATGGTAAGTGTACACAACTGTACTGTTTTTACTTTGAGCCTCAACCTCACTGTACATGCACAGTATTATAGGTTTGGTTGATAGTGTCTGCAAAGGTTGTCTCATCTGCATGAAAGGCAAAACCCTTTATAAAAGCCCAGTCACCTAGAGCCAAATCTCCCATGGGGTCTGGTGTTTCCACCAGCGATTCAAGCATGGGACCTTACACTCTGTAGATGTACTTCTGCCTCATTTTCCATGAGGGGAGAAGTTGGCAAAGCACTGCCCCTTGAGTCCAGCTCCACTAGAATTTTGAGCTGCTAACTGAACTTTAGTCCTAATGACCGTCAAAGCCAAAAAAGTTTCTGAAGGTCAGTCTCATGTCTGCCTAACAGATTAAAATAAAATTCAAACCATGCGTGTGCACTGCCAGTCTGGCCTTTGCTTGAAGTAAGTGCATGATTTTAGAAGGAACAGATTCTAATGTGAGAGTGTTCAATCTCGCCGTTTGTTCTTACACACGGGTTCGAAGCCGATCCTTGGCTCCGAGTCGGCCGCATCGCAAAGCTCTGCATCTCAGAGAAGCTCGAGACCAGACTATATCCCACAATCCTCCCTGCCGTTACCCAGATCTAGTTTGCTGCAACAGATCGGATCGAGGAAAGCTCGGACCAGAGGAGAATTTGCTAATTTTTTGCTATATTTCAGATAAGCTACTTTCCTTTCTTGTAAAAAAGTTTCTAAAGTTATAGTATAGGAAAGTGTGTGTGTTATTAATATAATCTTGTACAATATTATTCTTAAAGACTCCTTTTGTGGCCTACCTTATTTTCTCTTGGTGTGGTTTCTTGAGTGTTTTTTCTACACCTTATATAGATATACACTTGATATATATATATATATATATATATCTATATATATATATCTATATATATATATATATATATATATATATATATATATATATATATATATATATATATATATATATATATATATATATATATATATATATATATATATATATATATATATATATATATATGTATGTATGTATATATATATATATATATATATATATATATATGTATGTATGTATATATATATATATATATATATATATATGTATGTAGTCATTGATATATTTTTTTTGTCAAATTATACCTAGTAGAGTGTCACTTACTTCTACCAGTCATGTCAGAGAAAGCCAAATCCGGCTTTAAAAGATGTCAGTGTGGGCAGAAAATGTCTACCACTGACCACCACGCATTTACTGTCTTGGCCCTCTCCACCTGCAAGAGGATTGCTCTATATGTCATTCCTTTAGCGGGAGGGTCATGATAGACGCAGGAAGCTTATAGATAGAGGGTTGCTTAAGCCTGCCTTTCAGGAGGCTTTAGACAAATCGGACCTGGCTTCTAAGTCCTCAAAGGGGTCGAAGATGTCGGAGCCCATGTCTTTGGCTCCGAGTTCATCTTCCAAGGTTCGTTCGCCGGTTCCACAGACCTCTGGGCCGAGCGTTGAACGTTTATCTTTCACTGAGCCCCAGGTCTTGGAACTGGTGTTGGAGCTGCCGCCACCGTCCATTCTTCGGTCGGTGCCATCTTCAGCTCCTTCGACCCGGTCTTCCAGACTGTTATCTGAGACAGATGTGGATCGTGTCGTGCAGAAACTCATGGAAAACACGGCCCTTTCCAAGTTAATAGTTTCTTCCCAATTGGTGTCGAAACTAGAAGGCCTCCCCATGTCTCCAACAGGTCCTCCTTTGAGACCCATCCAGTTTTCAGAGCCGGGAGAGGATGAGCCGATGATAGTGGAGCCCTCTGTGCCGAAACCGTCCATTGCACGATCGACACCATTGACTTCGACTCCTTCGGAACCT
Source organism: Protopterus annectens (assembly GCF_019279795.1). NCBI lineage: Eukaryota > Metazoa > Chordata > Ceratodontiformes > Protopteridae > Protopterus > Protopterus annectens. The sequence goes on along the minus strand of NC_056743.1, from coordinate 1,745,674,395 downwards.
GTAGGTGAGTCGCGGAGCCGACGGTCTCTCCTCTGTTCCGGGACCGAGAGTCGTACCGACCTTTCGGTGCCGACTCTCCCTCTCAGGGCCTCGGCGCATATTGGCTGGCTCTGTCCTCTGGGTCGGGGCCCACGGCCCCCGTGTCTGGGACACTTCCGTGTTCTATGGAACCGGGGGAGTCCTCGGCCCGGGGTTCAGGGGCTTTTGACCTTATGAGGAAGGTATTGTCTGCACAGACAACCACTTCATCGGAGGCGTCTTCTCCTTCCCCTAAAGGGCCGCTTTGTTTCTGCCCCCACGACCCATCCAAAGCGTAGAGCCCCATTGCCTCAGCCACCCCCAGAGGGCTCCCCCTGTTCCTTGGAGGCCTCACCGGAAGCCCCCTCTGATGAGGTCCCGAGGAAAAGATTGTGCAAGAGGAGGCACATAGATTCCCCGCAGGAATCTCTAACGTCTGACACCGACTTGGATGAGGCAGAGGGGTCCCCAAGATCCCCCTCTGAGGATGTGTCATTTGCGGACATCCTGGAGATCTTAAAACAGAGAGGTGATTGGCAGTCCCTAGCCCCCACTGAGGACGAGTCGGTGCTGCTGAAGGCTTTTGGGGCTCAACCTTCTACCTCCTGGGTGACTCCGCCCTTCGATGAATTAATGGAATTGATTGCTCGAAGGGCGTGGGAGACACCGGACACAGTGGAACCAGTCCCTCGAAAACCAAACAAATTTATCACCGCCCCCCCAGGACAAGACTTCTCACCAAGTGAGTTCCGGTCGATGCTATGGTGGTGGCGGCAGCCACGAAAAAGGAGATGTCTGAGTCTTCCTCATCTGTTCATCCTCCTAATAAGGATTCTAGGACTATGGACAGATACGGGAAGCGCGTTTTTAGTTCAGCGACTTTTTCCATGCGCTCGCTAAACTATTTGACACATTTCACACGTCTGCAGAGGGATCTCATCAAGGAGCTGAGAGATGCCCTCCAGGGTAACACAGATGCTGTTTCAGATAAGTTAACAGCACAACTTAACACCCTTACCTCCATAGTAAACTCATCCATGAGGCTCATCTCGTATGCAACCGAAGGATCGAGTAGAGCTGCAGCTTCAGCGATTGCTCTACGAAGACAATCCTGGATGCCGCTGTGCTCCTTTGCAGAAGCCTTCAAGTCTTCCTTTGCCAATGCCCCCTTTGATGGTGCCGCACTCTTCGGGCCCAAGGTGAAAGACTCTGACTCTGTGTGAGCAAGAGGGAAAGACCCTGTCTGCTGTCGGGGTCCGTTTTTCCGCTCCAACTAGACCGTACCCCAAAGGGCAACGAGCCGGAAAAATGTGGTTCCGTAAGACTCTGGGATCTTTTGAAGCCACACAGAGTGATGCCCCCTCCAGAGGCAGAGGGGGGGTAGAAATGGAAGACGGGGGTCCGCAAAACCAAGGCGACAGGGATACCGTCCTTGGGAAGCCTTTCCAGCACTCCTGAATGGAGGCCCGGCTGTCCTGCTCTGGAGGCAGTCTGGGGTCGCTTGGCTTTATGCCCACAGGCCTGGCTAAATATTACCTCAGATTCCTGGGTAAAAAGCATTGTAACCAGAGGAAACAAAATCCCCTTCATATCAACTCCACCCCAACAAAGAAGGTTTCCAGATGTGCCACCCCATCTGCGAAGCCCAGCAGCAATAGAAATTTCAAAGCTGCTCAAAAAAAGTCATCCAACCAGTCCCGGCGGACCAAAGAGGATCTGGAACTTGCTCAAGGTTCTTTTTAGTTCCAAAAAAGACAGGGGACTGGAGACTGATTTTAGATCTCGGCAATCTCAACACCTTCGTGAAGAAGGAAAAGTTCCGGATGGTCACGCTTCAATCGACCCTTCCATTTTTACAGAAGGATGATTGGATGTGCTCGATAGATCTCAAAGACGCGTACTACCACATCAAAATGGCCAGACCGTCCAGAGATCACCTGCGCTTCCGGCTGGGAGCCAGTCACTTTCAGTTTCGAGCTCTGCCCTTTGGACTCACCTCAGCCCCCAGGGTATTCACCAAATGTATGGCAGTGGTTGTGTCTCACTTGAGACGACAAGGATTCCAGGTGTTTCCCTATCTGGACGACTGGCTCCTCACCGCCACCACCGAGCGTCTCCTCATACAAGCCAGAGACTACACAGTCGACCTTTGTTCCCACCTAGGGATTTCGATAAACTTCGAAAAATCTGCCTAATCGCCCTCACAGCATATTTCATTCATCGGAGCAGACCTAGATGCACGTTTAACACTGGTAAAGCTCCCTCCAATATGGGCGTCATCCCTCAAACAACAGGTTCTTCTACTACAGAGCAGGAAAGCCCCGGCCAAACTGGTGTTGAAGGTTTTGGGACTAATGGCAGCGTCCCTGATCGCAGTTCCTATGGGAAGATTACACATGAGGCTCCTCCAATGGCTGCTTTTCGCGCAGTGGTCGTTCCAGCAGTTACCCCTAGCGCACGTGATTCTGATAAGACTCTTGCAAACGAGACCTCTCATGGTGGGTGTACAGTCAGGATCTCACTATGAGTCGTCTGTTTGTTCTACCCAATCCGACGGCCACAATAACCACGGACGCTTCTTTGATAGGGTGGGGGGTCTATTTCAGGGAAGAACAGTCCAAGGGGAATGGTCCAACATGGAGTACAGCCTGCACATAAATGTTCTGGAGCTGAGGGCGGTGTTCCTGGCGTTGCAACACTTCCAAGCCCTCTTACCTCTAGGAACAGTGGCAGTTCAGACGGACAACATGTCTGTGGTCTGGTACATAAACAAGCAAGGGGGAACCAGGTCTTACCCGTTATGCAGAGAGGCCATGAGAATTTGGCAATGGGCAGAGTCCACGGGTCGCTTTCTGATAGCAACACACATCCCGGGGGTCATCCAATGTCATTGCGGACAGGTTGAGCAGAGCCATCCTGTTACCTCACGAGTGGTCCCTCAATCAACAGGTGGCGGAAAAGATCTTCCGTAGATGGGACCAGCCTTGCTGCGATCTATTTGCTTCCCCGTTGAATGCAAAATGCAAAAGCTATTTTGCCCTTCTACCCCCTCCGGGGGATGTCCCCATGGACGCACTGATACACGATTGGCCCCCGGGTCTCCTGTATGCATTCCCACCTACCCCCTTGATTCCCAGATTTCTACAGAAAGCCAGGAACCTGGAAAGGACAATAATACTCATAGCCCCATTCTGGCCTCAGCAGATATGGTTTCTGTTTTTTAGAGCCCATCAAACAGAGGAACCGTGGATTCTGGACCCAGTACCAGATCTACTGACCCAATCGTCGGGAGTTCCTCACCCGTCTCTTCAATCCCTCAAACTAGCAGCTTGGCTGCTCCGCTTCCCTGCCTAGCCAGGTCTGATCTACTTTCTCCGACAGTTCAACACATTCTGGTTGCCTCTCCTAAAGCTTCCACTACAAAACTCTACAGGAGTAAATGGAAACGCTTTGTATACTGGGCGTCTAGCCAACACTTAGACCCCCTGGTAGCTCCTTTACATAAAGTACTGGAATTTTTATTTATCCTCTTTCACGAAGGAGCTTCTACTTCCACACTAAGAGTACAGTTGGCGGCCATATCGAACTTCCATATTGGTGAGGATGGTTCTCCCATTATGCCTAACAGACTTTGTAAGGCTTTTATGAAAGGAACCTTCCATCTTCGGCCGCCCGTCAGGAAGCCTTTCTTTCCATGGAGTTTAAATTTGTTGTCGCAACTCATGTTGCCACCCTTCGAACCTGCTTCGTCCTGCCTCCTAAAGTTCTTATCATGGAAGACACTTTTTCTCGTAGCTTTTACTTCAGCTCGAAGAGTATCAGAGCTACAAGCATTATCGGTCAGACCACCTTACTTGATTTTCCACCCAGATAATAGTCTCTTTGCATACAAATCCATCTTTCCTTCCAAAGGTATGTTAACCAATCCATAGAACTCCCTACCTTTTTCAAGAACCATACTAACAAGTTGGAGTATATGCTGCACAAGTTGGATGTTCACAGGCAGTTAAGATTTTATTTGGATAGGACTAAAAGTTACAGGAAGACAGATCAGCTCTTTGTCGCGTTTGCAGACAATAAAAAGGGCATGGCAATTACAAAACGTACATTATCTAAATGGCTTGCTGATTGTATAGCCTTTGTATACTCTAAGTCGAGTCAGTCCTTGCCTACCAAACCTAAGGCCCATTCTACCAGATCCGTTTCCACTTCCTTGGCTCATGCAGCTCGTTTGCCTTTGGACACTATTTGTGCAGCAGCCACGTGGTCTAAGCCACATACTTTCATCACTCATTATTGAGTTGACAAGGCCTCCAAAGACAGGACATCTTTTGGTTCCACTGTGCTTGGGAACGTTCTTCCATGAGTCACTCGGTGACAGAGCTAGGGACGATACCCGTGTGTAAGAACAAACGGCGAGATTGAACACTCTCTCATAAGGAAGTTATGTCCTTACCATAACGTTCCATGTGGAGTGTTCATCTTGCCTTTGTTCTTACATTCCCTCCCTTCCCTCCCTCTCGTGTTTTGGAAGAACGGGTAGGACTAGACTCTGATTGAAATGTCTTAACCCCTTCCGGGGTATATTGTTCTGTGTCTCATGGGGTATATGCTACTACCCTTAGCTATTTTGCTATGGTGAGAGTGTGTCTCTGGATGTCTGTGAGAGTGTGTAGTTCTTGCACCTGAGGTATTGGTTTATCGGTCTGGTTTGTTTGCAAACTAGATCTGAGTAATGGCAGGGAGGATTGTGGGATGTAGTCTGGTCTCAAGCTTCTCTGAGATGCAGAGCTTTGCGATGCGGCCGACTCGGAGCATCGGCTCTGAACCCGTGTGTAAGAACAAAGAAAAGATGAACGCTCCACATGGAACGTTATGGTAAGGACATAACTTCTTTTTTTTGTAATCTGGATATGAAAGGACCATTGGTAGATGCTGCTGTCAAAGACCTGTCCACCAGGATGGCACTCCTTCCAGTGCTTGCTTTTATGAATATCTCCTGTGTATAGATAGATCTGTGTTTGCCACTTATAGATTACCATAACTGCTCCTGCTCAGTATGCTGTACTGAAGTCTTTGACCCTCACTGAGGCAGAGACTGACTAGATTAAGTACCTGTTGTAAAGTGTGGAATAATATAGTACTAAAAATTCTTGGCTCAATTAGTACTGATGGTTTCTTCATTGATTAGACCATTCGTCTGGCATCCATTGGCATTTTGTTTTAAAATCGGTTTGGCCTTTTGAACTTTTGTATTTAGACCTTTCTCTGGATTCTACCACCAGGACGTTTGGCTTAATGCTTTGAGATTCGTCCCATTAGTCAGTCCACATAAGGGAGACTCCTAAAGTCGTATCAAACAGATAAAAATTCACTATATAACAATATAAATTGATCTGTAGGAGAGCCTTCAGCAGTGGATACATAAATCCATGCCATTGTGGTTTGACAGCTCTTTGTCCTGCATTTGCTGCTACTTTCTGTTGGTTGGTTAAATAGCTTTGTATTAGTCTTGTGTTTTTTTTATGCTTCTTGCAGATTATTCCTATTAGATGGGGAGTAACTGTTCGGAGCAGAGGCTGGACACACTTCCCTGGCTTTTGATGCACAGTATTGTCATGTACTGGCAGAATGACACATGAGGGAAGATTACCGCAAAGGTAACTAATGTAATGAGTAGGCTAAGCCCCCCTGCTGTTTTACCTTCATGTCTGCACCAGTGATAGATGGTTTTCTTTCTCCTATCTACTGTCTTCACCCAAAACTATACTCTTATTTCTGTTTGCCTTCGCGTATGCATTATTTGCATTTTTCGCCTTTGAATTTAAGTGGTCTGTTTTTGGGAGCATAGTCTCCATTACTAGCCTGTGGTGGTTTAAGTAGAAAGCAGATACTGCAGTCTGTTTAATGTCCTACATTTTGTTTTCTTTTAATTTTCCAGCTGATTCTGAATGTTATTTCTTAGACTTCGGAGGTTTGGTTTCCCCTGGACTCTGGCATTAGGACATCTGCATGGGCCAAAGTGTTAATGTTTTTAATTCTGCTCTTTACTTTGAAATGTGAAGTACCTTGACAGAAAATTGGGAGATGGAATTTCCAAGTGCTGACTTACTGTAGATAAACCACTCAGAGGTGAACTGATAAGGTGAGTACTTGCATGTATCTGTACTTCACTAGTCGCGTCCTGTACATTATAGTACAATGACCCACTTTAATGTCTCTGACAGTGATGTTATATATAATACGCTGAAGAAGTAATACCATTACCATAATGGTGAAGGTGTTCTCCTCCCATGCATAAGGTACAAGGTTTGATCCTGACTTCTGTTAAGAGCGTCATTGATTGAAGAAATATCTTTGACATTAACAGGACTTGCTGGAGCGAGAGATGTCTCCCAGACGTTGCCTCTGCTCTGCAATAAACTTCCAATACAGGTTAAACAGAGCTCCTCGTTAACCCTTTTTAAGTGTATCCTGGACAAGTTGGATGGGAAACCGCAAATTCACCCTAGGGGTTTCATCCCTGTCCCTCTTGGAAAGGGGCAGTCGATGCCAAGTTAGATCTACTTGTTACATAGACCATAACTCTAGACCCGTAAGGGAACAAGGATTGAACTTGCTTAGGCTTGTAAGGGCCCTAGGGCCGTTAGCCAAGTAACTTCCTATGAACCTGTGTGTGTGCTGATAGTGCACAGAGTTGCATTAGTTGACATGCATTATGCATAGGATAGCATGGAAAGGACTCAGCGAAGTTAGAAATATGGTCTGTTGTACAGAAGCTTGCTTTTAATGCAGAATAGTTTGAAATAATGCTTGGTAAAAATTAAAGTGGAAAAGTAACCTTGTTGAATGTAACTAACGTGTTCGGTGTAGAGAGAGCTTGGGTGAGTATTTCATATTACTTAAATGAGCAAAATAGGTGTCAGAAAGCACTAAGGAATGGTGAAAAAGTACAGGATACACAGGGAAGTTGCCTCTGTGCACATTGGTAACTGCATCTTGAGTGTAGTCTGCATTTCTAGAAAATTCATATGGACAGGGTTGACAGCTGATAGTGGAGAGAGAACGAAAATTGTTTAAAATCTGTATCATGTGACACATTTGAGAATAGGAAGGGAAATGGAAGATATAAGGCAATATGTTTTTACACGAAGGAAAGTTGAAGCAACAAGAAAAAAAATGAAGTTATAGAACTTAGCATGTATGAGGCAACTGGTGGTGTTGAAAGATCTTTGCTAACGTTTTGGTCCATATTATGTGTATGCCTGTCCACATGGTTTGCTTGCCCAGAGAAGACCTGCTAGTGTTTCCAGAAATGCACCGAGATGTTAGGCATGCATTATTTTGTCTACCATGCTTGTTGGTCTGTGGTGTTTGGTACCTCCCCAGGTTTGAGTTTTTGTGACTTTGGGGCTTTTAGAAGGTGTCTTAATTTGTCTGTTTCATAGGGTTTATGACCATTCTTGTTAAGAACTTCTATGTTTGCATTTGTTTTATTCTGAGCTGTTTCGTAATCTGTGCTTAACTTTTGTAGAGTTAGGTTGCCAGCACTACATCTCATAGGGAAAGCCTTCAGTAGAAGGTGGCACATTTTGAAATTGTGAGAGGGTGGATACAGACATTGGACATGCATAATGCTTCGGTAGTAGGAGGAAGTAAGAGGCATCTGCTTGCTTTTGGCGATTAACAGTTATTTAGAGTAGTGGAGCAGAGTTGTGGCCCAAGCAGTATGTCTTCCATTTCATTTGGGAATACATTAATCTGATATTGTTAATCCTTGTTCATTCCTTACGCATGGGTATCTGTTCCGACCTCGGAACCAAGCCGGACATTTTCCAAGCTCGCGTCCGCTTCAAACTCTCGAGCTAAACTCTTGCCCACAATCCCCCTCTGCCTGTTACCTCAGATTTCGTTTGCCGCATTTCCATTCGGTCGTGTCAAGCTACTTCTCTTGAGCTAAGTACAGTTATTTGTTTAATAGTCTTTCAGATTACTTTTCTGTCAGAAAAGTTTATATTTCATTGTCTCTTACCCTATCGCATCTAGCGTACATATTTTCTTCAGGTTTTTCTGCTCTTTTCTTTACCACTTTTACCGCAAGGTATTCTCTCTTTACCATCGTTGGTTAATCCTTCCCCTTTTTCTCATACCTTTGGGTATTCTCTTGTACCATTGCTGGTACTTTTTCTATTAATTAATTTGCTGTCGTGGCAGATAAGAAAGGTAGTCCGGGGTTTAAGCGGTGTTCCGATTGTGGACACAAACTACCTACTTCTGATGCACACTCTTTGTGAGTTTATTGTTTGGGAATGTCACACTGTTGATCCGCCCTGTACTATTTGTGAGAACTTTTTGAATAGAACCTTGTTGGAAAGGAAAAACAAGCCGTTACTAAAGGGACTCCTTAAATCTCCCTTTTCAGAGGCTATTTCTGGGTCGGCGGCCTCAACCCCTCCTAGAGCTCATAAGAAAATCTTGGATGTTCCTACCAAGGCTAAATCTTTGCCTTCATCCCCGGCTGGGGACTCCCACCAACCAAAACCTAAAAAGGCTAAAGTTTCGGCTCCAGAGCTCACTCAGTCAGCCCCAGTGCTTTTGGTGCCTAGACCTTCGGCACCGAGGCCTTTGGCTCCATTAGTGGTCTCGGCTCAGTCTTCTCCTGCAGCCTTCACTGTATCGGCACCGAAGGGCTCCTCGGTTCAGACTATTACCACTGTATCAGCACCGACCATTCAGTCAGTGCAGACCTTGACCTCGTCAGCTCCAAGATCTTCCTCAGAACAGACGCCTTTATTGTTGACTCCAGTTTTGTCGGTTCCAGCTTCGGTACCAACAACCACTTCGGCACCGATCCTTCTGTCGGTGCAGACCATGACCTCAGCACCGATGACTTCTTCGGTGCAGACACCCATAGTCCAGTCTCTCTCGGCACCGTTGTCCGCGGTGCGGACGGGTGAGATGGGCACTGAGTTTGTCTCTTCTGTGGACATGCCTGTTTCTCCCTCAGTCTCTGTGAGGTCCACTAGAAGCCTTTCCGAATGTGTTGCGTCTTGTGGATCAGGTGCTCTTGGCCAGAGGTATCCCACCCCTCAGGAACCATCCTTCCTTGGGAGGTGATCACTCATCTCCAAAGACGACTCGTTATTCTCCTCCTTCATTGCCTTTGACGTCCATGGCTATAGCACAGTCTTCCCAGTCTGCAGTCCCCTTTATGGATCTCACTAAGGAACCGCAGTAGCCTTCGTGGCAGGAAAGTTTTGCTATGACCCAGGATGTCAGTTGACACGCATAGTTTGCTGCTCCACAGCCATCCAGGGACTCCGGGGTTGGCAGGCTGAGCTGCTTAGGGGTGAGGTGACCCCTGTCCTAGACTTGCACTCCTCTTCAGGTGGACCAGCCTTCCAACTGATGGAGAAGGCTTTTGCTGCTGCTGGCGATACTGGACTGTCTATACCTCCGTCGTCCTCTGGTACACTGGTTTCACAATTCACATCTAGCGGACACTGGGTGCAAGGGCCTCAGGACATATTCGCACAGGAATCCCCTTTTCCCCTGTCTTCTCCTGCTTCTCCCGCTGAGGAGGTCCACCAGAAATGTTCGTGTATGAGGAAGCACATCGACTCCACAGAGGAGAGAAGTCCCTCACTGAAGAGACAGATTTCAGTGAGGAGGAAGGATCCCCCCGGTCACCCTCTGAGGTACCTTTGGTGATATCCTCGAAATCTTGAAACAGAGAGGTGACTGGCAGTCCTCTAATCCAACCTCTGAGAAATCTGTGATGTTCGTGTTTCACTGTTGCAGTCATTACACTTGGGTTATCCTGCTGGCAGGCTGCCCGCAGTCGGCCAGAATTCCAAAGTCTTGGTCCGGCGTCGGTTGCTGTCGCCTCTTCCCTGACGTCAGTGCGCCAGGGGTATACAAGATGCAGCCAACACCATTTTCTTCAGTCTTTCTTGCCGTGCGGTGCCCAAAGCAAAAGCAGTTCGCAAGTGCCGGTCGGCCGACTCCTGAGATTTTCAAAATCGAATTTCAGAACCGAAGTCTTCAATAAAGCTAAGTACCCCGTTGGGGAAACTTTTTCATGCTCCAGACTGATGTCAGTAAACGTTAACAATTGTATTTCTTGTGGGAAACAAATACCTCATAAGGATTTTCACTCTTACTGTATTCCTTGCCTAGGCCCTGACCACGACGTTTCTAGTTGTCGGTTTTGCGCTAGGTTCAACCAATGCACTATTAAGTGTCGGTTTGATTTTGCATTCCGTTATTTTGGCCGAAGGTTTTACTACATAATGCTCTTGGAGCAACTGACTACCGCAATTAATAAAAAAAAAATGCAATGACAAGGAAAAGGACAGGCATCCGAGGTCCAAAACCGATGACGAAGCCTCTTCTAGGCCAGTCGCCGTTTCTCAGTGAGGCGCTTTCACAGCCCCTGACGCCTGCTGCCTCAGAGCCACAGGCCGCCTCTGACTCCCACGTGGAGACAACTAGGCCTCTGGAAACTCAAGGTATTGGGCCTACGGAATCTATTCCCTCAGATGGGTCCAGAGCCGCTGAGCAGGCATCAGCTTCTGAGGGTGTTTTCAGACCTACACAGCTTACTATCAAGTCAACTACAACAACCAAGGCAAAGTCTAAAACACCATTAAAGACAAAGAAACAAGTACAGCATTCTCCTGGACAGTCATCCATGCCTAAGAAGCAGATGCTCAAGATGGCCGAAGACCTAATTACTTTGATCAGGGGTTCCCATCCCCCCCTGATAAAAGGCCTAGGCAGGACACAGACTATGAATCCTCTGACCAGGTTTCTATTTCCTCTGCAGACCAAGGATACTCTCTTCCTCCCTATGAGGACTCTGATGCTGAAGAATCTATCCCTTCAGCCTCTCCTCCTGATGATTACTCTTTTGGGGAAACTTTGCACACCATGAGGGGAGCATTTCCATTGGGAGAGCCAGGATTATTCAGAATCAAAGAAAAGGCTCAGAGATTTTCTTTTATTGCCTCAGCACAGGCCCCTTGCTATACCCCCTGTGCTAGATATTGTTGTTGATTTTTCTGAAACTAGTTTGTCCCCTGATTCTTTACCCCCAGCACCAGTCAAGCCAAATAGGTACTATAGGGTCCCAGACTCATAAATGTCTTTATAAAAACCCTGCTGCTGACCCAGAAACAATTTCTCAGGGTCCCAAAGGGGTAAAGGCTTCCACTGAAAAAAACCCAATCACCTCTGACAGGGATTCTAGAGCACTGGACAGATGGGGGAAAAAAGTTTACACTTCTGCAACTTTAGCAGTAAGGGCTTTGAACTGCCAGTTTCACATGCTTAAATACCAACAATACTTAATGTCTTTGTTAAAACAGAAAATGCTTACAAGCTCAGAATGTCCTGACTATAAGGAAATGCAGGATTTATTGCATGCAGCTGAACAAGTGGGAAAAACACACTCTGCAATGTGGTTTTGATTCATTAGAGGCTTCTTGTAGAGCCGCAGTTACAGGATCTGTCATTCGAAGGCATGCTTGGTTAAAAGAACAAAGTTTACCTGATCATGTTAAAGCAAAATTATTGGATGCTCCTTTAAAGCATGATACTTTGTTTGGTGTTAAGGCAGAAGAGGTGTTAAATGGAGGATAAAGCAAAATCAATGCAGACAGTAAAGGATTTCTTACAGGTACAGCCACCTAGATTTAACAGAAATTGGCCTTCTAAAAAAATTGGTCCTTTCCAGTGTCAGACAGGCCACAAAGAGGCAGATACAGACGCCCAAGAGGCAGATCACAGCTTCAAGGCTCTTACAGACCTAGACAATGAGGTGCTTCAACCCCAAAGGAGAAGACCAGTCACAACCTTATAGGAAACAGTCCCAATGACTTCCCTTTTCAAATGTCAAGCACTTACCTTTTGGCAGCACCCTTAGGGGGAAAGCTAGCACTTTTCTCACAAAATTGGCACATAATCACCCAGGACAAATGGGTACTGAATATTGTGTCTCAGGGTTACAGGTTCCACTTTCACACACTACCAAGGTCAAAAGGAATGCCAGACCTGCCACAAAATCAATGGGCAGAGGAACAAAAACAAATTACAGCTCTCATGGACATGAGAGCTATTCAAAAAGTACCACAGCAAGGACAAAGATTTTACTCACGACTTTTCTTGGTCCCCAGAAAGGACGAAGCCTGGAGACCCATACTGGACCTGTCAATTCTAAATACTTTCCTGGATGTTCCGAAATTCAAAATGTTGACACTACAGCAACTTTTACCCATGCTGGGCAAGAAGGCTTGGCTTGTTACTTTGGACCTCAAAGAGGCATACCTGCATGTCCCAATCAGACAAAATTGCAGAAGATACGTCAGATTCATAGCTGGCACAATGCATTACCAATTCTCTGCACTGCCCTTTGGCTTATCTACTGCACCCAGGGTCTTCACAAAATGCCTGGCACCAGTGATTGCATTTTGCAGACAAAAAGGAATTCACATATATGACGACTGCCTTATTCAAGCAGAGAGCAAGGACATTCTACTAAAGCATCTGGCGTTTGTAAAAATATTACTAATTGGCCTAGGGTACACAGTAAATGAAAAGAAGTCAAAACTAGTGCCCTGAAGAGATAATATTCCTGGGTGCAAGCTTAAATACAACTGCCCAGATGGCTTATCTCACGCCAGACAAGCAAAGGCAACTGACTCATTACTTTCAAATGATGGCAACAAAAACCCAGCTACCTGCAAGAAAAATTCTGCAGGCCTTTGGGTTCATGGCATCCTGCTAATTCCATATGCAAGACTGCATATGAGGAAGTTACAGTAGTATCTAAAAACTGTTTGGTCTCAACATTGCCACAGCCTGGAAGCAATAATAACTCTTATTCCCTGCCTGCAACAGGAGATGTTCTTCGTTCCACATTGCTGCAGTCCTTACTATTGGGTAGTCCGCTGTCCAGTCGGATACATACCCAGAGTATATATTGTCGTCAGGAAGCATTAGACTGACGCCAGCCGTATCAGTCAGGTCGCGCGACGCGCTGACGACCATATCCTCATATCTGGTTGCCGTGCGGAAGACGCATTTGCGAAAGCGAGCAGGCGAGTGAAGGCGTCGAAAATCCGGAAAACCGGAACCGACGAGTTTCCGGAGTTACGCGTTACGTTAAGTTTATATTTTTTGTTTTTTTTTGGTTTCTCAGAAATTAGAATAGCGTATGTCATGTGGAAACAGATACTGTTCTAGGGATTACCATACCTGTCCTATAGCTGGATTACCATGCACTTGTTTAGCCTTCTTGCCCGCTTGGGGTTGCAAAACGCGTTGGCCTAGGTTTAGGTTACTCAGATATTAAGGTTTAACTAAGAAGTTTTGTAAAATGGTGGGCACTGACATGTCACCACAACAAGGGACAGCCTTTCACTTTACCTACAGCCAGGCAGACACTAACAACAGATGCATCGGATTATGCCTGGGGAGCGCACATGGCAGGAAAATGTATTCAGGGCATGTGGTCCGCAGACAAAATGCGTCTTCACATCAATCAAAAAGAAATGCTAGCTGTACAGAATGCCCTGACAGCTTTCAAGGACCTACTGCATTCAGGAGAACTATTACTAAAGACGGACAACACCACAGTTATGTGGTAAATAAACAAGCAAGGAGGCACGCATTCATATCGCCTCTGCAGGCAAGCCGTGACTTTGTGGAACATAGCACTGACCTATCAAGTTAATCTGCAAGCACAATTCCTGCAAGGAAAGAAAAATACTCTGGCAGATGATCTAAGCAGAAACCTCATGGATCCTCACAAGTGGAAAATAAATCCACAGGTCTTCAGCAAGATAACAAAGAAATGGGGATGGCCCGGACATAGATGTTTTTGCCTCCCCTCTCAACTGCCAACTACAGAAATTCTGCACAAGGACTTACCACTCACAAGCATGGAAAGTGGATGCTCTCTCATTCAGCTGGAAAACCCTAACAGTTTATGCCTTTCCACCACTGCCTCTCCTTTCCAAGGTGCTCCTAAAAGTCAGACAAGAGAGGCCAAAAATTATCCTGATTGCCCCAGACTGGCCACGCCAGCACTGGTACCCAAGCTTAAAGAACTTGGCTGAAGGCCCAGCCTGGACTTTACCTCAAATTCCTCATCTTCTGACTCAACAAAACAATCAGATCCTGCACAGCCAACTCAGAACCTTAAATCTGGCTGCATGGCAGATAACATAGCCACTCAGACCACACCACACCACACTCAGACTCAAAACCGAGGTGGAATCCTTCAAAGCCCCCCGGGCCTGTGGAAAATACGGCCCAGACCGCAGAATCCTTTATAAACGCATTCTATGAACACCTTCAGGAATGCATGGATCATGCGATCCCAAATAAAACCAAGACCCAATCCTCCAAAGGCAGACGTCCTGTCTGGTGGACCCCAGCCATAAACAAACTATACAATAGGAGGAGGAAGCTACTAAATGATGGAGCAAAATCCCAAAAAGGGAAGGCATCACTGATCAGTATTAGCAAAAAACTACGGGCACTCATAAAATTGTCTAAGGCCAGCTTTGAGAGAAAAATTGCACAGGACACTAAGGATAATCACAAGGCTTTCTTTAGTTATGTTGGGAACCTGGGTGGTAATTCCCAGATATGCTCAGAATTAGTCCAAAATGACAAAAAATACACTGAACCCACAGGCATTGCCAACATCCTAGCTGACAGGTTCAGCGCAAAATTCTCCCACCAAAGGGCAAATATCTATCCCAGCAGAGTGCTGCCCCTGACATCTCAGATGCTCAGGAGCCGCCCTCTCCAAAGCAAAAACACAGCATCAATGGGACCAGACGGTGTCCCGGCTGCGCCCTACATGAACTCAAGAAGAGCTAAACCCAAACATAAAGCTACTGTTCAGTCTCAGCCTTACTACAGGATATGTGCCCAAAGAGTGGCGCAGCAACAGTGGTCCCTCTCCATAAATGTGGTGCCTCAACGGATCCTGGAAACTATCGCCCCATAAGCCTGACTAGCTTGGTCTGCAAAGCTGTGGAAAGGATCATCATGGACCTCATAAATAAAGATATTGGGGACCTACAGACACTGGATCCTACCCAGTTCTTTGTTAAGGGCAGATCCTGCCTCTTAAACCTGGTTGATTTCTTTGAAACAGTCACCAAGGCCATTGATGAGGGAAGGTGGTCCACACAGCCTACCTGGACCTCGCAAAAGCCTTCGATACAATACCCCACTCAGGCATTATAGATAAGCTCACCAGCTTAAATATAAACCCCTATGTCACTAGATGGATTGCAAACTGGCTCAAGGACAGAACCCACATGGTTAGAATTGCTGGAGCCATGTCAGACTCCAAACCAGTTACAAGTGGTGTCCCACAAGGCTCAGTCCTGGGACCTCTCTTGTACAGTATACATTTCTCAGAGTTACAAGCCAACACGGAAGGACTGTGACTGACCCAAGTTCGTAGATGACTGCAAACTGCGCCATAATAGACTCCCCAGCCGACACAAGCATACTCCAAAAGGGCTTCATAGAAACAGACAACTGGTGCCAGAGCCATGGCCTCAAGCTAAATGCCAAAAAGTGTGTAGTCATCCCCTTTGGCAAAACAAAGTGCCCACAAATTACCACATAGGTGGTAATCCATTAAGTACAGAAGAAGTAATTAGGGACCTGGGGACCCAAGTTGATAGCAATCTCTCATTTGGCAACTACGTGGCCAAAGTGGTTAGAAAAACATTTTATATAGCACATCTAATCATGAAGGGATTCACATCTAGATCAGGGCAGGTCATCGTGCCTCTTTACTCATCCCTCATCAGGCCCATAATTGAGTACAATGCCCCTTTTGGGATGTACCTTACCAGACACCTACAGCAACTGGAAAGACCCCAAAAGTACCTCACCAAGAGGATCAAAGGGCTCAAACAGATGCCATATGCTGCCGGTTAAAGAAACTCAAGCTCTACTCAGTGGCATACCGCCTGTTCAGAGGCGATCTGTGCCTGACGTATAAAGCCATGTCCAACCCGGAATTAATGGACATGCTGCACCTCAGAAAATCCAAATCCCATCGAGCTATGCTCGAGAGACTTGAACCTCAGCACTGAATAAATAGGACATGCTGGAGGGACAGATTCATAACCCAGAGGCTCCCTTCACTCTGGAATAAAATCCCAGTCCAGGTTAGGCAGAGTCCCTCATTGACTCTCTTCTAGAGGAATCTTGATGAGTGGATGGGAGATCGTAGGTTTACCTTGGATATCACTTCTGTGTCACTGTTAGACAGAGGCACAGTATACTAACCTCGAAAAAGGGCATAGCAAAATAAATTTAAAATGGGTGGTGAAAGCCAAACACACTCTGGCTAGGCTTATAAATGCCCTAGGGCAGATAGCCTAGTTGTCATTTTGGAAGCCAGGAGGCCCAGCACCAGGAAATCTTATGCAGAAAAATGGAAGAGATTCTGTGCCTGGAACCAAGCACAAGGCTTTGGCCCACTTGTACCAAATATCCCTCAGATTTTACAATACCTAACTGAGATGCTGGACAAGGCCTATCCTTTTCATCAATTAAGATCCATGCCTCTGCCATTTCAGCTCATTACAACACGGAACCTCCTATTTTATTTCATCCCTTACTAAGGCAGTACCTCAGAGGGGCCCCCCCTCGGAGAGCACCGATACCTACTTGGGACGTCAACTTTGTCTTGGAAAAAAATCACTTTACCTCCTTTTGAGCCAGCCAGTACAGCTGATTTAAAATTTTTATCATGGAAAACTGCTCTGCTGCTAGCAATAACTTCAGCACGAAGAGTCTCAGAGCTACAGGCATTAATTGCAGTGGAACCTTTTATCATTATTCATCAAGACAGGGTTTCTCTAAGGATAAACCCAACATTTATGCCAAAGGTAGTATCCAGTATGGCTCTTAACCAAACCATTCATTTGCCAACATTTTATCCAAATCCTCAGAATAAAGGGGAGAGACTTCTGCACTCTTTGGACATATACAGGCAGTTACGCTTCTACTTGGACAAAACAAAAGCTTTCAGAAAAACTGAGCAACTGTTTGTAGCATATGCTGCAGGATCACAAGGAAAGGCTATCTCAAAGCAGACTATTTCAAAGTAGATAGGACACTGTATTCGTTTCTGCTACGCACAACATGGAAAGTCAGTGCCTAACAACATTAGGCCACATTCTACCAGGGCAGCAGCCACTTCAGCAGCCTCCGAGGAGTACCAACCAAGGATATTTGGGAAGCTGCAACTTGTGTTCAGTGCACACCTTTACCAAGCATTATCACTTGCCTCTTTACTTTAAATCCAGAGCAGGTTTTGCCACTGCAGTTCTGCAGGGCCTCATAGCCATTCTTAATTCTGTTTAGACCCAGCCACCCTACCTCAGCTTTGGGATTCAACCCAAGTGTAATGACTGCAACAGTGAAACACGAACGTAGGACAGTTGTGTACTTACCATAAATGTAGATGTTCGAGTGTATTCACTGTTGCAGTCCAGGTTACCCACCCTCCATCCCCACTTTCTTTGCTGGGACTTGTCTATACCTTTCTATCCTATACAATTTATGTGGTGTATTTGCTTGTAGATTAAGGTATTGTTTTTATTTTACTGTATGTTTTTATTAGCAATATGTATTGCCTACCTATTTGGGAGCACCTGACATCTGGGGCAAGAAAAACTGAAGAAAATGGTGTCTGCTGCATCTTATATATCCCTGGTGCACTGACGTCAGGGAAGAGGCGACAGCAATCAACGCCGGACCAAGACTTTGGAATTCTGGCCGACTGCGGATAGCCTGCCAGCAGGATAACCCAAGTGTAATGACTACAACAGTGAATACACTAACATCTACATTTATGGTAGGTACACAACTGTACTTTCCTGCAGGCCTTTCACACCCGGACCCCCTACCTCCTGGGTTACTCCACCTGCCGATGAACTTGTCCGGCTCATCGTGCAGCATGCTTGGAAGGCTCCTGATACCGTCAAAGCTATTCCCCGGAGGCCAGATAAGATTTTGTCCCCTTCTGCTTCGGATCCCCATTGGTCCAAAGGTCTTCCTGTGGATCATTTGATGGTGACAGCCGCAACAAAAAAGGATCTGGCAGAAGAAGAAAGTCAGACTGTCCATCCGCCTAACAAAGGGTCCCGGGCCCTGGACAGGATAGGGAAGTGCTCCTTTGCTTCAGCGACCTTTACTATCAGGTCCCTGATATATATGGCACACTTTACCAGGCTTCAAAGGGTTCTGATTTCTGAGCTCTCTGAAACCTTGGCTGGTGCCGTGTCGGATGAGGTCTGTGACAAAGTGGCCTTTCACCTGGCTACCATTGAATCAATAGCTAACTCCTCTATGTGACTGATATCTCGCGCATCAGAAGGAGCAGTGGGTTCAGCTGCGGTCTTGAGACTACACACCTGGATGCGCTTGTGCAATTTTGCGGGACCCTTTAAGGCTTCCTTTCTTAATGCTCCCATTGAGGCGTCCTCGTTTGGTCCCAAAGTTTAAAGCACACTGGCCAGATGTGAACAGGACGGTAAGACCCTTTCTGCCGAAGGTGTCCGTTATTCTTCCCCTCAACGTGCTTTCTCCGGAAACCAAGAGAGTGGGAAGATATGGTTCAAGAAATGTCCTTTCCGTGACACACAGGCTGAGTTCTCCCCTAGAGGCAGAGGGGGAAACTCACAGGGAAGACTCTCCTTTTGGGGCAGAGGGGGTCCGCATGGCAGCCTCCATCACCATTGTCCCCCTGGCCAGGTTTCACATGAGGCTTCTACAATGGCTACTGCTTTACCCAATGGTATCCTTTTCAGCATCCTCTTTGTCATGATTCGAGTAACCAACCGGTGCAAACAGGATTTAAATTGGTGGATGACACACAATCTGTCACAATGGTCTCGCCCCTTCTCCCCCCAGCAACCCAAGGCCACAGTGACCACTGACGCCTCCCTGATGGGGGGGCTATGTCAGGGACAGACAGTCCAAGGCACTTGGTCCAAACTGGAGGCCTATCTGCATATAAACGTTCTAGAGCTGAGGGTGGTGCTTCTGGCATTGCAAGCATTCCATCCCCTGCTGCCGTCTGGGACAATTGCAATTCAATCAGACAACATGACGGTGGTCTGGTACATCAACAAGCAAGGTGGAACCAAATCTTACCCCCTTTGTCGAGAGGCCATGAGAATATGGCAATGGGCGATGGCTACCAACCGTTTTCTTCTAGTAACGCACATTTCCTGGCGTTCCAATGTGATAGCAGACAGACTCAGCAGGTGCATTCTTCAACCTCACGAGTGGTCCCTGAATCCCTTGATAGCGGCGGAGATCTTCCACCGCTGGGCTGTCCTTGCTGCGATCTTTTTGCATCCCCGACTAACTACAAATGCAGCAACTACTTCGCCCTGATTCCCCCTCCGAGACAGTCATTCAGGGATGCTCTAGTCCACGATTGGCCCTCGAGTCTTCTTTATGCATTTCCACCCTTTCCCCTCATTCCCCAGTTTCTGAAGAAAGCCCATCAAGTTGAAGAGCAAAGGTGATCCTCATAGCACCATATTGGCATCGACAGATTTGGTTCCCCTTCCTTTGGCCTCACCTACTGGATCGACCATGGATTCTCCATCCAACCCCAGAGTTGATCTCACATCCACAAACCTGATTCATCCCAACTTGAACAGCCTGAAGCTCACAGCTTGGCTACTCCAATTCCCTTGATTGCCAGGCAGAATGATCTTTCTTTACAAGTACATGATATTCTCATTGCATCTCATAAGTCTTCCACTAGAATTACTTGTCTGAGCAAGTGGAAAAGATTTATCTGTTGGCTGAAAGATAAACAAGTAGATCCCTTCTCAGCACCAGTGTCAATAATACTAGACTATTTGGCCAACCTCTTTCAAATCGGGTCTATCGGCCTCTACCATTAGAGTTAATTTGGCTGCAATTTCTAATTTTCATGAGGGTGTACAAAATTCCTCTCTTATGACCCACAACTTGTGCAAGACCTTCATAAAAGGTGTGAATCATCTGAAGTCACCTTTTAGAGAACCTGTTCAGCCATGGGATTTATCATTAGTTTGCAAGCTCTGACAATGCCACTTTTTGAACCTGCCTCTTCTTGCGACCTCAAGTATTTGTCATGGAAAACCTTGTTTTTGGTCGCCATTACTTCTGCCAGACGAATTTCTGAGCTTCAAGCTCTATGTATCAAGAGTCCTTACTTGATTTTTCATAGAAATAGTGTCTGAGAACTAATCCATCTTTTCTGCCTAAAGTGATCTCTGAAATGTCCATTAATCAAGCCATTGAATTGCCAGTTTTCTTTCCCAATCATTCAAACAGAGGAGAGTATTACCTACATACCCTAGATATCCACAGGCAAATTCGTTTTTACTTAAACAGGACTAGGCCCTTTCATAAATCTGACCAGTTATCTTTGGCTTTTTCTGGACCTAGATTAGGATCTGCTGTTGCTAAGGTCACATTAGCTAGATGTTTGAAGGACTGTGTGACCTTCATTTATACACAGTGCAATATCTCATTGCCTACTACCATGAAAGCTTTCAACAAGGTCTGTGGCAAATTCTGCTGCCTTCCATGCCAGAGCTTCCGTACAATGACATCTGTGCAGCTGCAACTTGGGCTACGCCTCATACCTTCATCAATTATTACAAATTGGATTTGGCCTCCAGGGGAAGAGCATCTTTCGATTTTCATTGTGTTTCACTGTTGCAGTCATTACACTTGGGTTATCCTGCTGGCAGGTTACCCGCAGTCGGCCTGAATTCCAAAGTCCTGGTCCGGCGTCGGTTGCTGTCGCCTCTTTCCTGACGTCAGTGTGCCAGGGGTATAAAAGATGCAGCTGACGCCACTTTCTTCAGTCTTTCTTGCTGCGCAGTGCCCGAAGCAAAAGCAGTTCGCAAGTGCCGGTCGGCCGACTCCTGAAATTTTCTAAATCGAATTTCAGATCCAAAGTCTTCATTAAAGCTAAGTACCCCGTTGGGGAAACTTTTTTCTTGCTCCAGACCGATGTCAGAAAAAGTTAACAATTGTATTTCTTGTGGGAAGCAAATACCTCATAAGGATTTTCACTCTTACTGCGTTTCTTGCCTAGGCCCTGACCACGACGTTGCTTGTCGGTTTTGTGCTAGATTTAACCAATGCACTATAAAGCGTCGGTACGATTTTGCATTTCATTACTTCGGCCGTAGATTCAATTATACAATGCAGTCGGAACCGGAGTTTTTAAAAAAACGCAAGGATAAAGACAGACGGGCATCCGAGGTCCAAAACCGACTAGGCTTCCACTAAGCTAGTCGTCTGTTCGCCTGTTCTCTGTGAGGTGCTTCTGCAGCCCCTGACGCCCGCTACCTCAGAGCCACAGGCTGCTTCCGACTCCCACGTGGAGCTGACTGGGCCTCTGGAAACTCAAGGTATTGGATCCTCGGAAACAATTCCGTCAGATGGGCCCGGAGCCGCTGTGCAGGCATCGGCTTCTGAGGGTGTTTTCAGAACAACTCATTTATATGTAAAGCCATCTTCAGCTACTAAGCCAAAGACTAAAGCAGCTCTAAAGACAGAGAAACAAGTACAGCATTCTCCAGGACAGGCTTTCTTGCCTAAAAAACAGATGCTCAAAATGGCCGAAGACCTTATTACTTTAATCAGGGGTTCCCATCCCCCTCCTGATAAGAGGCCTAGGTAAGAGACCGAATATGAATCTTCAGATCAGGTTTCCATTTCCTCTGATTCCTCTTCTGATCAGGAATACTCTCTTCCTCCCTATGAGGATTCTGATGCTGAAGAATCTATTCCTTCAGCTTCTCCTCCTGAAGATTTCTGCTTTGGGGAAACCCTGCATACCATGAGGGAGCACTTTCATTGGGAGAGCCAGGACTACTCAGAATCTAAGAAAAAGCTCAGATTTCCTTTTACTTCCTCAGCACAGGCCCCTTGCTATTCCCCCTGTTCTGGACGTTGTGGATGATGCTTTTTCAGAGTCCGGCCTGTCTCCAGACTCTGTACCCCCTGCACCAGTTAAGCCAGACAGATACTACAGGGTCCCAGATTCCCATAAATTTCTATATAAAACCCTGCTGCAGACCCAGAAACCATATCTCAGGGTCCTAAGGGAGTCAAAGCTTCCACTGCAAAAAACCCTGTCCCCTCTGATAGAGATTCAAGGGCACTGGACAGATGGGGGGAAAAAGTTTACACTTCTGCTACTTTGGCGGTAAGGGCCTTAAATTGTCAATTTCATATGCTTAAATATCAGCAATGCCTAATGTCACTATTAAAACAGAAAATGTTGACTAACTCTGAATGCCCAGAGATCAAGGAAATGCAGGATTTATTGCATGCAGCTGAACAAGTGGGAAAACATACTTTGCAATGTGGTTTTGATTCTTTGGAGGCCTCTTGTAGGGCCGCAGTAATGGGTTCTGTGATTAGGAGGCATGCTTGGTTAAAGGAACAGAATCTGCCTGATCATGTTAAAGCAAAATTATTAGATGCTCCATTACAGCATGATACTTTGGTGTTAAGGCAGAAGAGGTGTTGAAGAAAATGGGGGATAAAGCGGACATGCAGTCTGCAGGCAGTTAAGGATTTCTTACAGGTACAGCCACTCAGATTTAGCAGGAACTGGCCCTTCAAAAAACTGGTCCTTTCCAGTGTCAGGCAGGCCACAAAGAGGCAGATACAGACGCCCTAGAGGCAGATCCTAGCCCCAAGGCTCATACAGGCCTAAACAATGGGGTGCTTCTACCTCCCAAAGCGGAGAAGGCAAACCTCAACAATACAGGAAACAGTCCCAATGACTTTCCTCTTCCAGCTCCAAGCACTTACCTTTTGGAAAGCTCCCTTAGGAGGAAAACTAGCACTTTTTTTCCACAAAACTGGCACATGATCACCCAGGACAAATGGGTCTGGAATGTAGTGTCTTAAGGCTACAGGTTCCACTTTCACACCCTTCCAATGGCAAGAGGCATGCCAGACCTGCCACACAGTCAGTGGGCAGAGGCACAAAAACAAGTTTCATCCCTCATGGACATAAGGGCCAGTCAGCGAGTACCACTACAGGAGCAGGGACAAGGATTTTACTCACGACTTTTCTTGGTACCCAGAAAGGACAAAGCCTGGAGACCAGTACTGGATCTGTCTATTCTAAACACTTTTCTGGACGTTCCAAAATTCAAAATGTTGACTCTGCAGCAGCTTCTGCCCATGCTAGGCAAAAAGGCTTGGCTTGTAACTTTGGACCTAAAAGAGGCATACCTGCATATCCCAATCATGCAATCTTGCAGAAGATACTTCAGATTCATAGCTGGCTCAGTGCACTACCAAGTCTCTACACTGCCCTTTGGCTTATCTACTGCACCCAGGGTCTTCACAAAATGCCTGGCACCAGTAATTGCTTTTTGCAGACAAAGAGGAATTCAAATATATCCCTACTTGGACGACTGCCTTATTCAAGCAGAAAACAAGGACATTTTACTAAAACATCTGGCGTTTGTAAAAAGATTGCTAATTTGCCTAGGGTACACAGTAAACGAAAAGAAATCAAAACTAGTACCCTCTAAAGAGAGAATATTCCTGGGTGCAAGCTTAAATACAACTGCCCAGATGGCTTATCTCACGCCAGACAAAGGCAACTGACTTCTTGCTTTGAAATGTTGGCAACAAAAACCCAGTTATCTGCAAGAAAAATTCTGCAGGCTTTGGTCTTCATGGCATCCTGCATTCTGTTAATTACGTATGCAAGACTGCATATGAGGAAACTTCAATGGTATCTAAAAAGTGTTTGGACTCAACATTGCCACAGCCTGGAAAAATTCATTACACTCATTCCCTGTCTGCAACAGGAGTTTCGATGGTGGGCACAGGCCTGTCACCACGAGGGACAGCCTTTCACTTTACTCACTGCCAGGCAAACAATAACAACAGATGCATCAGATTATGCCTGGGGGCCCACATGGCAGGAAAATGTATTCAGGGCACATGGCCCACAAGCCAAATGCATCTTCATATCAATCTAAAAGAAACACTGGCTGTTCAGAATGCTCTGACAGCTTTCAGGGATCTGCTTCAACCAGGACAACTGCTGATAAAGACGGACAATACTGCAGTCATGTGGTACATAAACAAGCCGGGAGGCACGCATTCCTACCCCCTCTGCAGACAAGCCATGATTTTGTGGAACACAGCACTGACTTATCAAGTACACCTACAAGCACAATTCCTGCCAGGAAAGACAAATACTCTGGCAGATGAGCTAAGCAGAAACCTCATGGATCCTCACGAGTGAAAACTAGATCCACAAATCTTCAGCATAACAGCAAGGAAATGGGGGATGCCCAGACATAGATCTATTTGGCTACCCTCACAACTGCCAACTACAGAGATTCTGCACAAGGACTTATCACAAGCTACTATGGAAAGTGGATGCTCTATCATTCAGCTGGAAAAACCTTACAGTATATGCCTTTCCTCCACTACCGCTCCTCCCCAAGGTACTCTTAAAGGTCAGACGAGAAACCAAAGATGATCCTGATTACCCCAGTCTGGCCACGCCAACACTGGTACCCAATCCTAAAGAGCTTGTCTCAAGGCCCAGCCTGGACATTGCCTCAAATTCCTCATTTACTGACGCAACAGAACAGTCAGATACTGCACAGCCAACTCAAAACCCTAAATCTGGCTGCATGGCGGATAATGTAACCATTCAGAACACTCCTCTCCCAAAAGCAGTTATGGATGTTATTCTGGAGGCCAGGAGGCCCAGCACCAGAAAATCATATGCAGAAAAGTGGAAGAGATTCTGTGCTTGGAACCAGGCACAAGGAATTGACATGCTTGTACCAAATATTCGTTAGATTTTACAATACCTGACTGAGATGTTGGACAAAGGCCTATCCTTTTCAGCGATTAAAATTCATGCCTCTGCCATTTCATCTCATTACAATATGGACCCACCTATTTTTTCACATCCACTACTAAGGCAGTACCTCAGAGGGGCCAAAAACATAAGACCCCCAAGAAGAGCACCAATACCTGCATGGGACATGAGTTTTGTCTTGGAAAAACTCACACTACCTCCTTTTGAGCCAGCCAATTCAGCTGATATAAAATTCTTATGGAAAACAGCTGTGCTCTTAGCAATAACAGCAAGAATAGTCTCAGAGTTACAGGCACTAATGGCGGTTGAACCTTTTATAATTTTCCACCTGGACAGGGTTTCTCTGAGGACAAACCCAACATTTATGCCTAAGTTAGTGTCCAGTGTGGCTCCTAATCAAACAATTAATTTGCCCACCTTTTATCCAAACCCACAGAATAAGGGGGAGAGACTTCTACATTCTTTGGACATACACAGACAGCCATGCTTCTACTTGGACACAACTAAAGCTTTCAGAATATCTGAGCAACTCTGTGGCATATTCTGCAGGATCTCAAGGAAAAACTATCTCAAAGCAGACTATTTCCAAATGGATAGCCCACTGCATTCGTTTCTGCTATTCTCAACATGGCAGATCAGTGCCTAAGGGCATCAGGCCACGCTCAACCAGAGCAGCAGCTACTTCAGCAGCCTTCCTCAGGGGAGTACCAACTAAGGACATTTTGGAGGCTGCAACTTGGACTTCAGTGCACACTTTTACAAAACACTACCACTTACCTCTTTACTCTAAATCCAGAGCAGGCTTCGCCACTGCAGTCCTGCAGGGCCTCATAGCCACTCCTAATTCTATTTAGGCCCAGCCACCCAACCTCAGCTTTCGGATTCAACCCAAGTGTAATGACTGCCACAGTGAAACACTATGAACATAGTACAGTTGTGTACCTACCATAAATGTAGATGTTCGAGTGTATTCACTGTTGCAGTCCAGGTTACCCACCCTCCATCCCCCTTTCTTTGCTGGGACTTCTCTACTTCTCTATACTATACAACCTATGTGGTGTATTTGTTTGTAGATGAAGATTTTGTTTTAGTGCATGCTTTTTTATTGACATAATTTTTTAGCCTACCCTTCTGGGGGCAACTGACTTCTGGGACAAGAAAAACTGAAAAAAATGGCGTTGGCTGCATCTTTTATACCCCTGGCACACTGACGTCAGGGAAGAGGCGACAGCAACCAACGCCAGACCAGGATTTTGGAATTCAGGCAGGTAGCCTGCCAGCAAGATATAACCCAAGTGTAATGACTGCAACAGTGAATACACTCAAACATCTACATTTATGGTAGGTACACAACTGTACTTTTCTATGGTGCTCTGGAATGTCCTTCCATGAGAGCCTCCCAGGAATAAAGGTAGCTGGGGACTCTGTCCCATGCGTAAGGAATGAACGAGGATTAACAATATCAGATAAAGAAGTTACGTCTTACCATAACGTTCCATCTGTATTGTTGATCCTTGTTCAGTCATTATGACCCTCCCTCCTCCCCCCTCCTGTGGTTTCTAGTGGATTTTAGGTTTTGACCAGAGGTGGCCTCTACCTTCTTTGACTTGCAAACTCAATCTGAGGTAACAGGGAGAGGGGGATTGTGGGTAAGAGTTTAGCTTGAGAGCTTGAAGCTGACATGAGCTTTGAAAATGGCCGGCTCGGTTCCGAGGTCGGAACAGATACCCATGCGTAATGACTGAACGAGGATCAACAATACAGATGGAATGTTATGGTAAGACATAACTTCTTTTTTTTTTGTTCATCAGCTAGTTTACATTCATTTTAACGGTTTGTATTCTGTGATTTTAGAAAGCTGTATGTGTATTTCACACACATTTTCTGTATCTGCTAAAGGAGCTGATCTTTGTCTTTTGCTTTGTAGGATACGTTTGATATCCGAATTTTAATGGCAAAATCTGTGAAATACACAGTAAACTTCTTAGAAGCTAATGAAAATGACTTGCATAGGTATGTATGTTGTGTTTATATGGCAGCTTGTGTTAAGTCATTACATGGGGAGGATATCTTATGATGTATTTATAATGAATCGGTTGTTTTATTTTTTTTTTTAATTTAACCAGGGTAGTACACAGATCCCACTTGTCCAGTTTGTCTCAGCGCAGGGACTTGTTGCTTGTGGGCATGGAACAAGGTGGGGGTACACAAATCTAAACTGCTTGGACTACTGTTTTCATAACCATCTATCTGACGTCATTTTTCATTCATTCTCTAAGTGGATTCAGATCCGATCCATGGATCTGACTTGGCCACTTTTACAGCTCGTGAATACTGAAAACTCTTGAGCTCCTCCCTTACAATAATGCTCTAGTCCCCCTCCATACCTCAGATCTCGTTTGCCAGCTTTGCATATGGACATGGTCGCTATAGCTGTCGAGCTCTGATGTTTGACTAAAAGTAGATTATATATACAACTAGCCTTTGTTATATGCAGTAATATTCCTCTCTTACCCTTTCTACACTTTTTAGTGTAATTTAATGTTACCATTGTTGGTATTTTCTTTTCTTCCCTTTAATTCTATACCATTGTGGGAGCTCCTTCAGTAACCATTGATGTTATTCGTGTTTCACTGTTGCAGTTATTATATTTGGGTTATCTGCTTGCAGGTAGCCCTCAGTCGGCTTGATTGTCAGAGTCTTGGGTCCTGCGTCAGTTGCTGTCTCATCTTCCATGACGTCAGGTAGTCAGGGGTATAAAGCATGCAGCCTGCGCCATTACATCAGTCTTTTCTTGCCGTGCGGTGCCTGAAGCAGAAGCAGTTCGCAAGTGCAAGTCGGCCAACTCCTGATATTTTCGTTTTCGAGTTTAAGAACCAAAGTCTTCCACTAAACGCTAAGTACCCTGTTGGGGAAAGTTTTTCTTGCTCTAAACCGATGTCAG
The DNA here is from genome assembly GCF_019279795.1 of Protopterus annectens. Classification (NCBI taxonomy): domain Eukaryota; kingdom Metazoa; phylum Chordata; order Ceratodontiformes; family Protopteridae; genus Protopterus; species Protopterus annectens. The sequence goes on along the minus strand of NC_056743.1, from coordinate 1,745,646,493 downwards.
TAAAAGGAAATAATTGCATTACTTGTGGAAAGCAAATACCTCATAAAGATTTTCATTTGTACTGTATTCCTTGCTTAGGCCCTGACCACGATGTACCTTGCTGTCGGTTTTGTGCCTTATTTAAACCACAAACTATCCATTGGTGTTTTTTCGCTTCTAAATATTTTGGTGCTCGGTTCAGTTATCCTGATATGTCTTCGGTAAGCCATCTGACTACCGACATTCCGAAAAAACGCAAAGATAAGAGGCCGCCTAAGTCCAAAGCTGCCGACGATGCTTCTCCTAAGCCAGTTCGTCGGTACTCAATGAGGTGATTTCGCAGGCCCTGATACCCGCTACTTCAGATTCGCAGGCCTCTATTGAGACCCATTCGGAGCCCGGTGTGCCGCAAGATGCTTCAGTAGTGGAACCTGCGGATGTCTCTACCTTGGATGAGTCCCGGAACCGCTTTGCAGGCACCGGCTTCTGAGGGTGTATTCAGGCCTACTGACTTACGTAATAAACAGACACCATCTTCTTCTTCAAGGCCTAAAACTCGTACCATGCCTAAAAAACTGATGCCCAGACCACATGGTCAGGCCTCTATGCCTAAAAAACAAATTGTAAGAATGGCTGAAGATCTTATTACTTTAATCAGGGTAAGCCAACCTTCCCCCTCTAAGAGACCTAGGACTGAGTTTGCTTATGATACTTCTGACCAGGATTTTGAATTTTCTTGTTTCCTCTGATGACCAGGAATTACCCTCATCTACCTATGAGAATTCTGATGCAGAGGACTCTATTCCCTTTTCTTCTCCCCCAGAGGATTTCTCTTTTGGTGAAACCTTGCATACTCTCAGGGAGCATTTTTGTTGGTAAGATCAGGATTTCTCTGATTCTAAAAAGAGGCTTAGGGATTTCTTACTACTGCCCCAGCACAGGACTTTAGCCATACCTCCTGTACTAGACATTGTTGATGTCTTTTTGGAATCCTGACTCTTTACCTCCTGCCCCCAGAAAACCTGAGCGATATTGCAGGGTCCCTGACTCTCACAAGTTCCTTTTTAAAAATCCTACTTTGGACCCTGAGACCATTTCACAGGGACCCAAGGGTATTAAAGCTACTACTGCCAAAAATCCTACCCCCTCTGATAGAGACTCCAGGGCACTGGATAGATGTGGTAAGAAGGTATACACTTCTGCAACTTTGGCCATTGGGGCTTTAAACTGCCAGTTTCATGTGTTAAAGTATCAGCAGTATATTATTGGATTGCTTAAACAGAAAATGATGATTCCTGATTGTGCTGAAAATAAGGATTTACAGGATTTACTGCACTCAGCTGAACAAGTTGGAAAGCATACTTTGCAATGTGGTTTTGATTCACTAGAGGCATCTTTCAGGGCTGCTGTAACTAGGTCTGTACTTAGAAGGCATGCTTGGCTTAAGGAACAATCCCTGCCAGATCATGTTAAAGCAAAATTACTGGATGCTCCCTTAAACCAGGACCGCCTGTTTGGAAACAAGGCAGAAGTTGTTCTTAAAAAGATGAAGGAAAAAGCAAATTTTATGCATACTGTTAAAGATTTTTTACAAGTACAACCTCCAAGGTTTAGTAGGCATTGGCCTTCCAAGAATTGGTCCTGTCCTGCCTCTTCCAGACCTTCTCAGTCAAACCCATATCCAGCAAAGCTCCCAGGCTTCAGTCCCAGGGTACACAAAAGACTAAGCAGTGGGGGGCCTCCACTTCCAAATCTGGGAGTAATAATACTCCCCCCAGTGGTAAACTGTCTCAATGACTTATTTTTAAAACTTCCAAGCACTTCCCAACTAACTGCCCCTTTAGGGGGAAAGATTGCTCTTCATGCAGAGAACTGGAAACTCATTACCCAGGACAAATGGGTTTTAAATAGTGTCCCAGGGATACAGATTTCACTTCCACACATTACCAACACCAAGCGGATGGCCAGATCTACCCCCAAATCAGTGGGCAGAGGCCCAAAAACAAGTACTTTCTCTTTTAAGCTTGGGGGCTATTCATTTGTTACCAGAAGAAGAAAAGGGACAAGGTTTCTACTTGAGACTTTTCCTGGTACCCAGAAAAGACAGTCCATGGCATCCTCTCCTGAACCTGTCTACTGTAAACACCTTTTTGGTGATTCCAAAACTCAAGATGCTGACTCCTCACCAGTTGCTCCCTATGCTAGGCAAAGACGCCTGGTTGGCAACACTAGATTTAAAGGAAGCATGCCTGCACATCCCAATCAGGAAAACTTGCAGAAGATGTTTACGCTTCAAAGCAGGCTACATGCACTATCAGTTCTCTGCACTGCCCTTTGGCTTATCTACCGCGCCCAGGGTATTCCCAAAGTGCCTAGCTCCAGTCATTGCATTTTGCAGGCAAAGAAATATTCAAATATACCCATACCTGGACGATTGTTTAATTCAGGCAGAAAGCCAGGACATACTTTTGAATCATCTGGCCTTTGTGCAAAGGGTGCTAACTTGTCTGGAGTACAATATAAACAAAAAGAAATCACAACTGGTACCCTGTCAACAAGTTATATTCCTTGGAGCAAGCTTGAATGCAACTTCCCAGATGCTTTCCTCACGCCAGAGAAACGAAATCATTTGACAACCTACTTCAAGTGGCCACAAAAAACATGCTATGTGCAAGGCAAATACTGCAAGCCTTAGGGTTCATGGCCTCCTGCATTCTTCTAATTCCATATGCAAGACTGCATATGAGGAAACTACAGTGGTATCTAAAAAGCGTATGTTGTCAACCTTCTCAGGATCTAGAAGCAATGATTCCTATCATACCTTGCCTACGCCTAGAGTTTCTTTGGTGGGCAGAGGCCTGCCAACAAAACAAGGGACTACCATTCACACTTCCCCCTGCTTCCCAAACGCTAACAGACGCTTCCGACTATGCATGGGGGGCTCACTTGGCAGGGAAGTGCATTCAGGGCAAATGAAACCCAAATCAAATGCACCTGCATATCAATCAAAAAGAAATGTTAGCTGTACAGAATACTCTGACAGCCTTTAAGGACCACATTCTTCCAGGACAATTAATGGCAAAGACGGACAAACACCACTGTTATGTGGTACATAAACAAGCAGGGAGGTACACATTCTTACCCCCCTCTGCAGACTAGCCATGGCATTGTGGAACACAGCCCTGAGCTAACAAGTGAGTTCCTGCCAGGAAAAGGCAGACTAACTAAGCAGAAACCTCATGGACCCACACGAGTGGAAACTGGAACCAAGGATTTTCAACATGTTGACAGGCAAATGGGGGAGCCCAGATATAGACCTGTTTGCCTCGCCCCAGAACTATCAGTTGGACAAATTTTCTGCACAAGGACTCCCCACAAACAAGCTTGGAAAAGTGTATGCTCTGTCCTTCAGCTGGAAAAACCTTTCAGTTTATGCCTTTCCTCCTCTGCCTCTGCTCTCCAAAGTACTACTAAAGATCAAACAAGACAAGCTAAGGACGATTTTGATTGCACCAGACTGGCCATGCCAACAGTGGTACCCTCTTTTGCGCAGTGTATCACTGTTGGCCCCATGGCACCTGCCCCAGACTCCTACTCTATTGTCTCAGCAGGGGAACTAGATCCTGCACCCTCCGCTTCAAACACTGAATCTTGCAGCCTGGCTTATTACCTGATCTCTCCTTTACCATCCCTAAGTAAACCAGTGATGGATTTCATTTTTGAGGCAAGAAGGCCTAGTACTAGAAAATCTTATGCTGAAAAGTGGAAAAGATTCTGTGCCTGGAACCAATCTCAAGGGATGAGCACAACAGTGTCTAATTTACCTCAGATTTTACAATACTTAACTAAGATGCTTCACAAGGGCCTGTCTTTCTCCTCCATCAAAATTCACGCCTCAGCCATTTCAGCTCATTATAGCACAGAACATCCCCTCTTCTCTCATCCACTGCTGAAGCAGTTCCTCAGAGGGGCCAAAAATTTACGACCACCCAGGAGAGCTCCAACTCCAGCCTGGGATCTTAACTTTGTATTGGAGAAACTCACTCTACCTCCTTTCGAGCCAGCTGCTACTGCAGACTTAAAATTCCTTTTTTGGAAAACAGCTTTCCTTTCAGCAGTCACATCAGCAAGAAGGGTATCTGAATTATAGGCCCTCATGGCAGTGGAGCCTTTCATCATCTTTCATGCGGACAGGGTGTCTCTCAGGAATGATCCCTCTTTCATGCCCAAGGTGGTATCCAGTGTGGCCCTCAATCAGTCCATTTGTTTGCCAACCTTTTTTCCTAATCCACAGAACAAAGGGGAACGGATACTGCACTCCTTAGATGTGCACAAACCACTTAGATTCTACTTGGACAGGACTAAACCTCAAAGGAAAGCTGACCAACTGCTGGTGGCATTTGTTGCAGGGGCAGAGGGGAAGGCTATTTCAAAGCAAACCATTTCCAAATGGATAGGCCATTGCATTCATTTCTGCTACAAGCACCATGGAAAACCTGTACCACAGGGGATTAGTCCCCACTCAACCAGGGCTGCATCTACCTCAACAGCTTTTCTCAGAGGCGTCCCTACCAGGGACATCCTAGGAGCTGCTACCTGGAGTTCTGTACATACTTTCGCCAAGCATTACCATCTGCCAATTTTCTCTAAATCCAGAGCTGGCTGTGCCACTGCAGTCTTGCAGGGCCTTCTAGCTGGTCCTAATGCTATCTGAATTCTTCCTCCCATCCATAGCTTTGGGAATCTACCCAAATGTGATGACTGCAACAGTGAAACACAAAGAACATAGTACAGTTGTGTACACATACCATAGATGTAGATGTTAGTGTATTCACTGTTGCAGTCTTGGTTACCCTCCCTCCAACCCCTTTACTTCTTTTGGCTATACCTCTACTCTCCTTTATTATGCTCAAAAGCTTTTTGATGAATTTGTTTTTTAACCTTGTATATTTATAGAGTTAATTGCTTCCCATTAGGGGGGGCACCTGACATCTGGGGCAAGAAAAACTGATGTAATGGCATTGGCTGCATGTGTTATACCCCCTGACGTCACGGAAGAAGGGACAGCAACCGACTCAGGACCCAAGACTTCGTTAATCAGGCCGGCTGAGTGTTACTGCAAGCAGATAACACAAATGTGATGACTGCAACAGTGAAACACGAAGAACATCTGTACTATGTTCTTCGTGTTTCACTGTTGCAGTCATTACATTTGGGTAGATTCCCAAAGCTAAGGAAGGGAGGAGGCAATTAAAGAGCATTAGGACCAGCTATTAGGCCCTGCAAGACTGCAGTGGCAAAACCAGCTCTGGATTTAGAAAAAATTGGCAAGTGGTAATGATGATGAATAATGGTAATAACTGCAACAGTGAATACACTCTAACATCTACATTTATGGTAAGTGTACACAACTGTACTTTCTCTGCACTGCCCTTTGTCAATGCCCTGGGCACAGTAGATAAGCCAAAGTGCCTAGCTCCAGACATTGCATTTTGCAGACAAAGAAATATTCAAATATACCCATACCAGGATGATTGTCTAATTCAGGCAGAACGCCAGGACATACTTTTGAATCATCTGGTATTTGTACAAAAGGTGCTAACTTGTCTGGGGTACACCATAAATGAAAATAAGTCACATCTGCTACCCTGTCAGCAAGTTATATTGCTGGGAACAAGCTTGAACACAACTTCCCAGATGGTTTTCCTCGCGCCAGTGAAACAAATTCATTTGACAACTTACTTCAAACTAATGGCCACAAAAACGCCACTATCTGCATGGCAAAATGTTCTTTGTGTTTCACTGTTGCAGGCTTTACATTTGGGTAATCTGCTGGCAGGTTGCCCTCAGTCGGCATGAATTCCAAAGTCTTGGGTCCTGCGTTGGTTGCTGTCTTCTCTTCTATGACGTCAAGTCGTCAGGGGTATAAAACATGCAGCCGACACCATTTTCTTTAGTCTTTCTTGCCGCATGGTGATTTTCGCAAGTGCCGGTCGGCCGACTACTGAAAAATTCGAGTTTCAGAACCGAAGTCTTCCACCGTTGGGGAAACTTTTTTCTTGCTTTTTACCGATGCCAGAAAAAGTTAATTGTATTACTTTTGGGAAACAAATACGTCATAAGGATTTCTATTTATACTGTATTCCTTGCCTAGGCCCTGTTCACACCGTGCCTGGCTGTCGGTTTTGTGCTAGATTTAACCAACGCACTATTAAGCGTCGGTATATTTTTGCATCAAAGTATTTTGGAAACAGATTTAACTACCCAGAAATGTCGGATAGCAATCTGACTACGGAGTACATAAAAAATGCAAAAAAAAGGACAGACAAAGGCAGTCGAGATCCAAAACTGACGACGAAGCTTCTCCTAAGCCAGTCGCCGGTTCGCCAGTACTCAGTGAGGCGCTTTTGCAGCCCCTGATACCCCCTACCTTCGAGTCGCAGGCCTCTACCGACACCCAGTTGGAGTCCGGCATGCCGCAAGATACTCAAGGTATTGGACCGACAGATGTATCTCCCTCGGATTAGTCCGGAGCCGCTGAGCAGGCACCGGCTTCTGAGGATGTATTCAGACCTCAACATTTGTATATCAAACAGACGACAGCTGCAAAACCAAAGACCAAAGCAACTTCTAAAACCTGACGCATGAGCCACGTGCACAGGCCTCTATGCCTAAAAACAGATGATCAAAATGGGTGAAGACCTTATTAACTTGATCAGGGATACCCATCCTCCTCCAGATGAGGCCTAGGCAAGACACTGATTATGAATCTTCAGACCAGGTTTCTGTTTCTTCTGATTCCTCTTCTGATCAGGAATTGTCTGTACCTCCCTATGAGGATTCTGATGCTGAGGAGTCTATTCCATCTGCATCACCTCCTGAGGATTATTCATTTGGAGAAACCTTGCATACTTTGAGGGAGCATTTTCAGTGGGTGAGTCAAGATTTCTCAGAATCAAAAAAGAGGCTCAAAGATTTGCTTCTTTTCCCTCAGCACAAGCCTTTAGTCATCCCCCCTGTTTTAGACATTGTGGATGATGTTTTCGGAGTCAAGCAGTTAATAACCCAGGACAAGTGGGTGCTAAGCATTGTATCACAGGGATACAGATTCCATTTCCACACACTGCCAATGGCAGATGGTTGGCCAGACCTGCCAAAAAATCAATAGGCAGATGCGCAGAAACAGGTTACGTTCCTCATGGATATGGGGGCCATTCAGACAGTACCAGAACAGGAAAAAGGACAAGGTTTTTACTCAAGACTGATGTTCTTTGTGTTTCAGTGTTGCAGTCATTACGTTTGGGTAATCCTGCTGGCAGGTTGCCCTCAGCCGGACTGAATTCCAAAGTCTTGGTTCCTGCGTTGGTTGCTGTCACCCCTTCCCTGACGTCAGGTTGTCAGGGGTATAAAACATGCAGCTAACGCCTTTTTCTTCAGTCTTTCTTGCTGCGCGGTTCCTGAAGCAGAAGCAGTTGGCAAGTGCCGGTCGGCTGACTCCTGAGATTTCCATGTCAGAATTTCAGATCCGAAGTCTTCATTAAAGCTAAGTTCCCCATTGGGGAACCTTTTTCTTGCTCCAGACCGATGTCAGAAAACGTTAATTGTATTTCTTGTGGAAAGCAAATAGCTCATAAGGGCTTTCATTCTTACTGTACTCCTTGCGTAGGCCCTGACCATAACGTTTCAGGTTGTTTGTTTTGTGCTAGATTCAACCAACGCACTGTTAAGCGTTGGTATGATTTTGCATTAAACTATTTTGGATGCAGGTTTAATTATCCAGAAATGTCATCGGATAGCCATCCGACTATTGGAGTTCACAAAAAACGCAAAGAAAAAGATAGGCAACTGAGGCCCAAAACCGATGACGAAGCTTCTAAGCCAGTTCTCAGTGAGGCGCTTTTGCAACCCCTGACGCCCGCTACTTTAGAGTCGCAGGCCGCTACTGACTCCCATGTGGAGTCTGCTATGCCGCTGAAAACTCGAGGTATTGGAGCTTCGGACACTGTTCCTTCAGATGGGTCTGGAGCCGCTGAGCAGGCACCGGCTTCTGAGGGTGTTTTCAGACCTAAAGATCTATACATTAAACCGGCTTCAAAGGCAAAGACTAAAGCACCTTCAAAGACAAAGAAACAAGCTCAAGAGCCACATGGACAGGCCTCCATGCCCAAAAAACAGATGCTCAAAATGGCCGAAGACTTGATTACCTTGATCAGGGGTTCCCATCCCCCTCCTTGATAAGAGGGCCTAGGCAAGAGACAGACTATGAATCTTCAGATCAGGTTTCTATTTCTTCTGATTCCTCTTCTGATCAGGACTATTCTCTTCCCGTATAAGGATTCTGATGCTGAGGAATCTATTCCTTCAGCTTCTCCTCCTGAAGACTATTCTTTTGGGGAAACCTTGCATACCATGAGGGAGCACTTCCACTGGGAGAGCCAAGATTTTTCTGAATCTAAAAAGAGGCTCAGGGACTTCCTTATACTACCTCAACACAGGCCTCTAGCCATTCCACCTGTTAGACATTGTAGATGTGTTTTCAGAGTATAGTGTGACCCCTGACTCCTTACCTCCAGCTCCTGTTAAGCCTGACAGATATTACAGGGCTCCTGACTCTCATAAATTCCTTTTCGAAAACCCTGCTGCAGACCCAGAAACTATTTCACAGGGTCCCAAAGGGGTTAAGGCTTCTGCTGCAAAAAACCCTACCCCCTCTGACAGAGATTCTAGGGCACTGGATAGATGGGGAAAAATAAGGGCCTTAAACTGTCAGTTTCATATGCTCAGATATCAGCAACATGTCATGGCATGGCTTAAACAGAAAATGTTGTTAAACTCTGAATGTGAAGAAAACAAAGAAATGCAGGATTTATTGCATGCAGCTGAACAAGTTGGAAAGGATACTTTGCAGTGTGGTTTTGATTCAATGGAGGCCTCCTGCAGGGCCGCAGTTACAGGTTCTGTAATTAGGAGGCATGCTTGGTTAAAGGAACAAAATCTGCCTGATCATGTCAAAGTTAAATTATTAGATGCACCTTTACAGCATGATTACAGCATGATACTTTGTTTGGTGTTAAGGCAGAAGAGGTGTTAAAGAAAATGGAGAACAAAGCTAAATCTATGCAAACTGTCAAAGATTTCTTACAAGTACAGACACCTAGGTTTAGTAGACACGGGCCTACAAAGAATTGGTCCTTTCCTGTGTCAGACAGACCTTAAAGGGGCAGATCCAGACTCCCTAGAGGCAGATCCCAGGCGCAAAGTTCATACCGGTCAAAGCAATGGGGTGCTTCTACCTCCAAAAGTGGAGGAGACAAATCACAACCTTACAGGAAACAGTCCCAGTGACTTCCCCCTGCCTGCGCCAAGCACTTATCTTCTGGCAACACCCTTAGGGGTAAAAATAACACTTTTTTCACAAAATTGGCACATTATAACCCAGGACAGTGTCACAAGGCTACAAGTTCCACTTCCATACCCTGCCAAAGGCAAATGATTGGCCAGATCTGCCAAAAAATCAATGGGCAGAGGCACAAAAACAAGTCTCATCCCTCATGGACATTTGGGCCTTTCAGCAAGTACCAGAGCAAGAGCAGGGACAAGGATTTTACTCAAGACTGTTCTTGGTACCCAGAAAGGACAAAGCCTGGAGACCAATACTGGACCTATGTAGTCTAAACACATTCCTGGATATACCAAAATTCAAAATGTTGACCTTGCAGCAGCTTCTGCCCATGCTGGGTACGAAGGCTTGGCTTGTGACTTTAGACCTTAAAGAGGCATACCTGCATGTCCCAATCAGGCAATCATGCAGAAGATGCTTCAGATTCAAGGCTGGCTCAATGCATTACCAATTCTCTGCACTGCCCTTTGGCTTATCTACTGCTCCCAGGGTCTTTACAAAGGGCCTGGCACCAGTAATTGCATACTGCAGACAAAGAGGAGGAATACAAATGTATCTTTACTTGGACTGCCTAATTCAAGCAGAGAACAAGGACATTCTTCTACAGCATCTGGCATTTGTGAAAAGGTTTCTAACATGCCTAGGGTACACAGTCAACGAAAAGAAGTCAAAATTAGTACCCTATCAAGAGATAATATTCCTAGGTGCAAGCTTAAATACAACTGCCCAGATGGCTTATCTCACGCCAGACAAACAAAGGCAACTGACTACCTATTTCAAAATAATGGCAACAAAGGCCCAGTTATCTGCAAGAAAAATTCTGCAGGCTTTGGGCTTCATGGCATCCTGCATCCTACTAATTCCATATGCAAGACTGCATATGAGGAAACTTCAATGGTACCTAAAAAGTGTTTGGACTCAACATTGCCACAGCCTGGAAACAATGATTACTTTCATTCCCTGTCTGCAACAGGAGTTTCGATGGTGGGCAAAGGCTTGTCACCAGAACAAGGGACAGTCATTCACATTACCCCCAGCCAGGCAAAACCTAACAACGGATGCATCAGATTATGCCTGGGGGGGCCCACATGACAAGAAGATACATTCAGGGCACATGGTCCGCAAACCAAATGCATCTACATATCGATCAAAGAGAGATGCTAGCTGTTCAAAATGCCCTGATGGCCTTCAAGGACCTACTTCATCCGGGACAACCACTGATATACAGACAACACCACAGTCGTGGTATGTAAACAAGCAGGGGGGCACACATTCTTACCCCCTTTGCCGACTAGCCATGGCTTTGTGGGACACAGCATTGACTTACCAAGTTCATCTGCAGGCACAATTCCTGGCAGGAAAGCAAAACACACTGGCAGACGATTTAAGCAGAAACCTTATGGATCCTCACAAGTGGAAACGAAATCCGCAAGTCTTCAGCATGATAACAGAGAAATGGGTGAGACATAGATCTATTTGATTCTTCTCAGAATTATCAATTGAAAAGATTCTGCACAAGGACTTATCGCAGACAAGCATGGAAAGTGGACGCCCTATCCTTCAGTTGGAAAAACCTATTTGTTTATACCTTTCCTCCTCTGCCTCTTCTACCGAAGGTCCTCCTAAAAGTCAGACAAGATAAGCCAAAGATGATATTAATTGGCCAGGACTGGCTCCGCCAGTACTGGTACCCAATCCTAAAGAACGTGTCTCAATACCCAGCTTGGACCTTGCCTCAAAGACCACAACTACTTTCCCAGCAAAACAATCAGATCCTGCACAATCAGCTACAGACTCTGTACCTGGCAGCATGGCTAATCATGTAGTCATACAAACACCTCTCAGTAAAGCTGTGATGGATGTCATTTTGGAAGCCAGAAGGCGTAGTACTAGAAAATCTTATGCTGACAAATGGAAGAGGTTCTGTGCTTGGAATCAAGCACAAGGAACTGATGCAGCGGAGCCAAATATTCCTCCAATATTACAATACTTAACTGAGATGCTTGACAAAGGCCTATCTTTCTCATCAATCAAAATCCATGCCTCTGCCATTTCGGCTCATTACAATACAGAGCCACCAATCTTTTCTCATCCTTTACTAAAGCAGCATCTTAGAGGAGCCAAAAATTTAAGGCCTCCTAGAAGATCACCATTACCTGCATGGGACCTCAATTATGTATTGGAAAAGCTCACCCTGCCTGCATTTGAACCAGCTGCTTCCCACTGATCTAAAGTTCTTACCATGGAAAACAGCTCTGCTGCTAGCAATTACTTCAGCAAGAAGAGTTTCAGAGCTACAGGCCCTCATGGCCGTAGAGCCTTTTATCATATTTTACCCAGACAGGGTAGGACAAATCCTACTTTTATGCCTAAGGTGGTTTCCAGTGTGGCCCTTAACCAAACAATTCATCTGCCAATTTTCTATCCAAATCCACAGAACAATGGGGAGAAAATTCTGCATTCCTTGGACGTACACAGACAGCTAAGATTCTATTTGAGCAGGATGAAAGCTCTAAGAAAAACTGAGCAATTACTAGTGTCATATGCTGCAGGATCAGAAGGAAAGGCTATTTCAAAGCAGACAGTTTCAAAGTGGATGAGCCACTGCATCCATTTCTGCTACTTACACTATGGTAAACCTGTGCCCAAGGGCATTAGGTCTTATTTCACCAGAGCTGCAGCTACTTCAGCAGCCTTTCTCAGAGGAGTGCCAACCAAAGACATTCTAGATGCTGCTACTTGAGTTCTGTTCACACCTTTACAAAGCATTACCATTTGCCTCTAAGTCCAGGGCAGGCTTCACCACTGCAGTGCTGCAGGGCCTTATAGCTGCACGTAATGCTGTTTAGCTCCAGCCTCCCAACCATAGCTTTGGGATTCTACCCAAATGTAATGACTGCAACAGTGAAACATGAAGAACATAGTATAGTTGTGTACACTTACCATAAATGTAGATGTTCGAGTGTATTCACTGTTGCAGTCCAGGTTACCCTCCCGCCATCCCCCTGTCTTTCTGAAATGTATCTTTCCTTCTCTATCTTCTACAACCTATGTGGTGTATTTGCTTGTAGATGAAGGTAAAGTTTATACTGATGTGTGTGTGTGTGTGTGTGTGTGTGTGCATATATATATATATATATATATATATATATATATATATATATATATATATATATATATATATATATATATATATACATTTACATAAATTTGCTACCTTTTTGGGGGCACCTGAAATCGGGGGCAAGAAAAACTAAAGAAAATGGCGTCTGCTGCATGTTTTATACCCCTGACGTCATGGAAGAGAAGACAGCAACCGACGCAGGACCCAAGACTTTGGAATTCAGGCCGACCGAGGGCAACCTGCCAGCAGATTACCCAAATGTAATGACTGCAACAGTGAATACACTCTAACATCTACATTTATGGTAGGTTTACACAACTGTACTTTCTGCAAGCCTTTGAGTTCATGGCCTCCTGCATTCTACTAATTCCATATATAAGACTGCATATGAAGAAACTACAATGGTATCTAAAAAACCTATGGTGTCAACATTCTCAGTATCTAGCAGCAGTGATCGCTGTCGTACCTTGCCTACAGTTAGAGTTCCTTTGGTGGGCAGAGGCCTGCCACCTAAACAAGGGACTACCATTCACTCTACCCCCTGCCACCCAAACCCTAACAGACGCATTAGACTATGCATGGGGGGCCCACCTGGCAGGAAAAGGCAAATGGAGACCAAGTCAAATGCACCTGCATATTAATCAAAAAGAAATGTTAGCTGTACAGAATGCTCGGACAGCCTTCATGGACCACATTCTTCCAGGACAATTAATGGTAAGGATGGACAACACCACTGTTGTGGTACATAAACAAGCAGGGGGTACCCATTCTTACCCCCCCCCCCCCCCCTTGCAGACTAGCAATGGCTCTGTGGAACACAGCCTTGAGCTACCAAGTGCATCTACAGGCTCAATTCCTGCCCAGGAAAATTAAATACACTTGCAGACGAACTAAGCAGAAATCTCATGGACCCACATGAGTGGAAACTAGAACCAAAGATTTTCAACATGTTGGTAAACAAATGGGGGAGCCCAGATATAGACCTGTTTGCCTTCCCCCAGAACTAACAGTTGGACAAATTCTGCACAAGACTCCTAACAAACAAGCTTAGAAAGTGGATTCTCTGTCCTTCAGCTGGAAAAATCTATCAGTTTATGCCTTTCCTCTCCAAAGTGCTACTAAAGATCAAACAGGACAAAGCAAGGACAATACTTATTGCATCAGACTGGCCACGCCAACACTGGTACCCCCTCTTGCTCAGTTTGTCACTGCTGGCTCCATGGCACCTGCCTCAGACCCCTACCCTGCTGTCACAGCAGGAGAGCCAGATTCTGCACCCTCAGCTTCAAACCCTGACCCTGGCAGCCTGGCTAATTTCCTAATCTCTCCATTGCCATCCCTCAATAAACAAATGTTGGATATCATTTTGGAGGCAAGGAGGCCTAGTACTAAAAAATCTTATGCTGAAAAATGGAAAAGATTCTGTGCCTGGAACCAAACTCAAGGGATGGGCACAGCAGCACCCAATTTTCCTCAGATTCTTCAATACTTAACTGAGATGCTTCACAAGGGCCTTTCTTTTTTCTCCATCAAAATTCACGCCTCATCCATTTCAGCTCATTACAACACAGAATCACTCCTCCTCTCTCATCCACTGCTCAAGCAGTTCCTCAGGGGGGCCAAAAACTCACCCAGGAGAACCCCAACTCTAGCCTGGGACCTTAACTTTGTATTGGAAAAATTGTCTTCCTCCTTTTGAGCCAGCTGCAAGTGCAGAGTTAAATTTTCTTTCTTGGAAAACGGCTTTCCTTTTAGCAAGCACTTCAGCAAGAAGGGTATTTGAATTGCAGGCCCTCATGGCAGTGAAACCTTTCATCATATTTCATGCGGACAGGATGTCCCTCAGGACCAATCCCTCCTTCATGCCCAAGGTGATATCCAGTGTGGCCCTTAATCAGTCCATACATTTGCCAACCTTCTTTCCTAATCCACAGAACGAAGGGAAACAGATTCTGCATTCTAGACGTGCACAGACAACTTAGATTCTACTTAGACGGAACAAAATCCCAAAGGAAATCTAATCAACTGCTGGTGGCATTTGCTGCAGGGGCGGATGGGAAGGCTATTTTAAAGCAAACCATTTCCAAATGGATAGGCAATTCCATTCATTTCTGCTACAAACACCATGGAAAACCTATCCACCAGGAGATCAGACTCCTATCTACCAGGGCTGCATCTGCCTCTACAGCCTTTCTCAGAGGTGTCCCTACCAGGGACATCCTTGAAGCTGCTACCTGGAGTTCTGTACATGCTTTCACCAAGTATTACCATTTGTCAATTTTCTCTAAATCCAGAACTGGCTTTGCCACTGCAGTCTTGCAGAGCCTTTTAGCTGGTCCTAATTCCATTTAAATTCCTCCTCCCATCCTTATAGGTTCATAGGTTTATACTAGGCTATCTGCCCCAAGGCATTTATAAGCCTAGCCACCCCTTATATGAAAAAAATACTGTACCCATTAGTTTGTTGTGCCTCTGTCCAGCAGTGACACAGAGATGATTCGGGTAAACCTGATCTCCCATCCACAGGTCAAGATTTCTCTTGAACAGAGCCAGCAGGTGCTCTGCCTCACATGGACCCGCACTCTATTCCACAGCCTCAGGAGTCTCTGAGTGATAAATCTATCCCTCCAGCACGTCCTATTTATATCCGTGCTAAGGTTTAAGTCACTTGCTCTAGTGGTTTTGGTGGATTTGGATTTTTTGAGGTGGAGCATGTCCATTAATTCTGGGTTGGACATGGCCTTGTATGTCAGGCACATGTCACCTCTGAGCAGACGGTATGCGACCGAATAGAGCTGGAGTTATCTTTGGGAATCTACCCAAAAGTGATGACTACAACAGTGAAACACAAAGAACAAAGTACAGTTGTGTACACTTAACCATAAATGTAGATGTTTGAGTGTATTCACTGTTGCAGTCCTGGTTACCCACCCTCCAGCCCCCTTCTTATTTTGGATATACCTCTACTTTCCTTTGCTATCTTCAAAAGCTTTTTGGGTGCATTTGCTTTTTTGTTAGAGGTATAACCTTGTATATTTATAGATTTTATTCTTCCCATTATGGGGTCAATAAAAACTGATGTAATGGTGTCAGCTGCATGTTTTATACCCCTGACGTCATCGAAGAAGGGACAGCAACCGACGCAGGACCCAAGACTTTAATCAGGCCGACTGAGGGCTACTGCAAGCAGATAACCCAAAAGTGATGACTGCAACAGTGAATACACTTCTCTAGCATCTACATTTATGGTAAGTGTACACAACTGTACTGTTTTTTTACAGAATGGCTGAAAAACCATCAGGGTTTAATAAATTTAAGACTTGTGGCCACAAAATTCCTCTTATCAGACTCGCGTGATTTGTGTGTGTACTGCAGACCTGGCCCATTTGAATGAGTTTTGTAAAATATGTAAAGCATTTAATCCTCGGGCCCTAGTGGATTGTAAAAATTAACTTGTCTTAGAAGGATTACTTCTTACAACTTTTTCTGAGACAATATCGGGGGATTATTTCCTCAAGAAAATGGAGAAAAAAAGATACCAAAAAACTTCCTTCGGACCCTTCCAGATCTTTTGCTCCAAGCTCAGCTCAAACTGCAGAACTACCTATTAACGTATCTAAACAATTGGATCCTACGGTAAAATGAAACGCACTGATCCAGCAGCTTCTGATAACAGATGTATGTCGTCTGATCCAACGCATTCGGATCCGAAGAAGATTCCTTGGACCCTGTATGCTTAGTTTCTGGATCCACTGCCCTCCTGCCTTCCATCACCTTTCTTAGAGACATCATTATTCCAGGAACTCTTCATTTGCTTCCTGTTCTCCTTCATCCAGAAGTCTGATGGAAACAAATGTGGATAGAATGAGGAGGAAATTTCTCTCTACACAAGTTCAGATGGGAGTTCTCCCAGCTGCTACCCCCATCGGATCCGGAGACCTTTACAAGTATTACTCCACCTATTTTAGCTCCTTCTCTGATCCGACCTCGGTTTTCGGAGCACTTCGATCAGAGAATCCTGGAGTTGTCCATGTATCTGAAGATCGTATCTTCTACTCTGATACCATCTCTCAGTGGGCCAGATGTTCTTCGTATTTCATTGTTGCAGTCATCACACTTTGGTTATCCTGCCATAGCCCTCATTCGGCCCGAATAGTAGAGACTTAGTATTTCTCAGTCGGTTGCTGACGCAACAGGAGTGACGTCAGGGGTTCAGTGATATAAAATCAGGCAGCCGACACTATTGCATCAGTCTCTCTTGCCTAGGAGTCCGAAGCAGATGTTATTGGTGTTTCACTGTTGCAGTTATTACATTTGGGTTATCTGTCTGCAGGTAGCCCTCAGCCAGCCTGAATACCAGAGTCTTGGATTCCTGCGTTGGATGCTGTCTCTTCTTCCATGACGTCAGGGGTATAAAACATGCAGCCGACGCCATTACATCAGTCTTTCTTGCCGCGCGGTGCCCTTAGCAGCAGCAGTTCGCCAGTGCTGGTCGGCAGACTCCTGAAATTTTCGTTTTTGAGTTTCAGAACCAAAGTCTTCAAAAAAAAAGCTAAGTACCCCGTTGGAGATCCTTTTTCTTGCTCTTAACCGATGTCAGTAAAAGTTAACAATTGTGTTACCTGTGGAAAGCAAATGCCTCAAAGATTTTCATTCGTACTGCATTCCTTGCTTAGGCCCACACCACGATGTCTTTCGCGGTTGGTTTTATTCCTTGTTCAATCCCCGAACCATTCGTCGTCTGGCTATATTTGCAGGAAATTATTTTGGTACTGGGTATAACTATCCAGAAATGGCTTCGGTAAGCCATCCGACTAACAATATTCCGAAAAAGTAACGATAAAGACAGAGACGGACCGCATAGGTCCAAAACTGCAGATGATGCTTCCGTTAAGCTAGTTACCAGATGTCCTTCAAGAATGCAACTGCAGTCATAACATATGGGTTGTCCTGCCTCAGGCAGCCCTCGGTCGGCCGAATTCCAAAGTCTGGGTCCGACGTCGGCTGGTGTCGCCTCCTCTCCGACGTCACAATGGCTGGAGTATAAAGGCATCGGCCGACACCATCTTCTTCAGTCTTTCTTGCGCAGAAGCAATTCGCAAGTGCCGGTTGGTCAGCTCCTGTGTTTTCAGTACCGAAGTCATCTAAAAGCCAAGTACCCCGTTGGGGAACATTTATTCTTGCCTCAGCCGATGTCAGAACAAATTGAGAAAGTTAATAATTTTGTCTTGTGGTAAACAAATACCTCATAAGGACTTCCATTCTCTCTGCCTTCCTTGCCTGGGCCCAGACCACGATGTCTCGGCCTGTGCTGCCTGTGCTTGCTTTAATAAGTGCACACTCAGGCGCCGGGCAGAATTCGCCGAGGACTTTTTCGGTGAATCTTTTGCGTATATCATGCCGTCGGATCAACCGACATCCCAATCTGCTAAAAGCGTAGACCGGGACCGACATCGGCCCGTCCTCAACCGATGCTACTTCTAAACCTCTGCTAGCACTGCCTCGAAGTGGTAAATCAACCGCTCAGGCCGACACAGAGTTAACACGACCTTCGGTCTCGGACATCTCTCCTGTGCCGGTTGTGGATTTTCCTCCGGAAACCGAAGTTCGGGATCTACCCGACACCATTCCTGTGGACAAGGTAATGCCTGCACGTGGGGTGGCTAGGCCTCCTGTATCCATGTCCATCAAGGCCTTTGCATGTGCTAAGGCCGCCAGTCAGGCCAAGGCCCATCCTAAACCTGCCCAGGCCCTTTCATCTGATAAGCAGATCATGTCTCTGGCTGCAGATCTTATTTCCCTTATCAGGGGGTCTCAGCCTCATCCGGACAGGGGTTCTCAGCCACCTGCAGAGAAGAGGCCTAGAACTGAGCAGGCGGACGACCTGTCCTCGGATGAAGCCTCTGGGGATTCAGAGCATTCTGATACCCAAGAGGAACCCTTCCAGGCCTACGAGGACTCTGATGCTGAGGAATCAATTCTCTCTGCCTCTCCTCCAGAGGATTTCTCTCTTGGTGAAGTCCTGCATTCCATGAGGGAACATTTTCAATGGTAGGGTCAGGAATTCTCTGACTCCAGGAAAAGGCTTGGTACTTTCCTCAAGCTTCCCCAGCACAGACCTTTGGCTATCCCTCCAGATGTCCTTCATGGATGCATCTGCAGTCATAACTGGGTTGTCCTGTCGTCAGGCAGCCCTTCAGTCGGCCGGATTCCAAAGTCCGGGTCCGGCTGATGTCGCACTTCACCCGACGTCATCTCTGTTGGTCTTCGGTATAAAAGCATCAGCCGACGCCATTTTCCTCAGTCTTTCTTGCCCAAGCAGAAGCTGTTCGCAAGTGCCGGGTCGGTCGGATCCAGAGATTACTTCTACCGAATACTACTTAAGACTTCTAAAGCTAAGTACCCGTTGGGGACTCTTTCTTGCCTCAGCCGATGTCAGAAAAAGTTAACAATTGTTTAACCTGTGGGAAACAAATACCTCATAAGGATTTCCACTCTTACTGTCTGCCCTGTTTAGGCCCAGCCCACGACGTAGCAGCCTGTTCGCCTGTGCTTCTTTCAACCGACGCTTAGGCGTCGGTCGGAGTTTGCAGAACAGTTTTTCGGTTCTGATTTTGCGTACATTATGCCGCCGGATCCTCCGACTACCCAATCTGCCAAAAACGCAAAGATAAAGACCGACACTGTCCGCGGTTTCGGCCGAAACCATGGTTAAGCAAATCGAGTGTCTCGGTTTCGCGAAACCGAGAAAACTGATCAAAGTACAGCTGAACCTATTCCTACAACTGAGGCCCCTGCTACAACTCTTGAATCGGCCTCAGAAATTTTACCCACTACGGTGGTTGACTTATCAGACACCATCCCCTTGGATGTCTCTACCCCAGCACGTGGTGCTGCTAGGCCTCCAGCAGCCATGTCCATTAAGGCCTTCGCCAGGGCTAAAGCAGCCAAGACTACTAAAACAGTGCCTGTTAAACCCCCACATCCAGGCCCTCTTCTAGTTCTCAAATGCTTACTTTGGCAGAAGATTTAATTTCTTTAATTAGAGGATCTCAATCTCACCCAGACAGGGCCTCTCAGCCCCCAGAGAAGAGACCTAGGCAGAGCCCCCTGAGCCAGTGTCCTCTGATGATTCTGCTGATGAATCAGACATAACTGACCAGCCAGAGGCTCCTTCTCCAATTTTGAAGATTCTGATGCTGAAGAATCCATTCCAGCTGCTTCCCCACCAGAAGAATTCTCCTTTGGGGAAACCTTGCATGCCATGCGAGAACAGTTCCAATGGCAGCAACAGGATTTTTCAGACTCCAGAAAAGACTTAGGACCTTTCTGCACCTCCCACAGCACAGGCCCTTAGCTATACCTCCTGTTCTCTCTGTGGTGGATGATGCTTTCAATGATGTTTGCTCTGCTCCAGATTCTTTACCCCAGCCCCTGCCAAACCAGACAGATTTTACAGGGTGCCAGATACTCATCACCACCTTTACAAGGCCCCACTTGCAGACCCAGAAACTATATCCCAGGGTCCCAAGGCAGTAGCGACCATAGCTAAAAACCCTATTCCTTCTGAAAGGGAAGCAAGGTCATTAGACAGATGGGGTAAAAGGTCTACACTTCAGCTACTCTCTCAGCTAGAGCTTTAAACTGTCAGTTTCACATGATACAATACCAAGAGTTTATGCTTGATCAGTTAACTAAAAACTAACCACTGATGAATCTCTTGATAAGAAATATGTATTAGAAATGGTAAATAACATACAACAGGTTAGCAACCATTCCTTAAAATGTGGCTATGATGCACTGGAGGCTTCATTTAGATCAGCCATGACTGGCACAGTGATAAGAAGGCATGCATGGCTAAAGGAACAAGCTTACCGGATCATGTTAAAGCTAAGTTGCTAGATGCTCCTATGGACAAGACAAGTTTGTTTGGTACACCTGCCCAACAGGTTATGAAGAAAATGGAAGAAAAGGCAAAATCTGTTCAAACTGTTAAAGATTTCTTGCAGGTTCAACCGCCAAGGTTTAGCAGGAACTGGCCTGCCAAAAATTGGTCCTTTCCTGACTCCACAAAATTTCAAAGGGGCAGGAATAGACGTTCCAGAGGCAGAAACCAATCCAGAGGAGGTGCCTACAGAGGACGACAGTGGCAAGGTAACAACAGAGGCACAGACACAGCCACTGCCACTACATCAGCACAAACACAGTGACTTAACCCTAAATCCGCCTACCAGGGAACAAATAGCAGCTCCTCTAGGCGGAAAGTTAACCTTATTTTCAAAGAACTGGCACTACATAACAAAAGACAAGTGGATTTTACAAACCATAGATCAAGGTTACCGGTTTCACTTCCACACTTTACCAGTCAAAAGAGGAATGCCAAATCTACCTCCAAATCAAAAAACAGAGGCTCTACACCAGATAATGGAGTTAGCAAACATGAGAGCTGTGGAAAGAGTGCCAACAGCAGAGCAAGGAAAGGGGTTCTACTCCAGACTATTCCTAGTTCCAAGAAAGGAAAAAAGTTGGAGACCAATTCTCGACCTGTCCACCTTAAATACATACATCATTGTCCCAAAATTCAAAATGCTGACCCTACAGCAACTTCTTCCCATGCTGGGCAAGGAGTCTTGGCTGGTAACTCTAGATCTCAAGGAGGCATACCTGCACGCCCCCATTCGACCAATATGCAGAAGATACCTCAGATTTCTTGCAGGATCAGAGCACTATCAATTCTCAGCATTGCCCTTTGGCTTATCTACTGCCCAGAGTATTCACAAAATGCCTGGCATCAGTAATCGCCCATTGCAGACTACAGGGAATTCAAATTTACCCATACCTGGACGACTGCCTGCTACAAGGGGACAACAAAAGCAAGCTGACAACAGATTTACAAAGGGTCATTTACTTGCTACAAACACTGGGATACACAGTCAATTTACAAAAGTCAAGGCTGATACCATCCCAAACAAGGACATTCTTGGGCTGAATTGGACACAGTAAAACAAATGGCATTCCTGACTACAGAAAAACAAAAGAACTTCCTCTTTACTTCTTGGCAGTAACAAAACTGAACAAGTTAACAGCAAGAAAAGTACTGCAGGCCTTGGGCTTCATGGCATCATGCATAATCTTGGTCCCATTCGCCAGACTACATATGAGAAAACTACAGTGGTACCTAAAGAATTTATGGTCCCAACACAGACACAGCCTAGAAACAGAAATCCCACTAATTCCATGCTTAAAACAGGAGTTCCTATGGTGGGCTCAGGCATGCCAGTCAAACCCAGGCCTACCCTTTCGCAGATGTCAAGCAAGCCAGACCATCACAACAGACGCTTCAGACCTAGGATGGGGGGCCCACATGCTGGACAAATGTGTGCAAGGATTGTGGACACAGGATCAACTACACCTGCACATCAACCTAAAAGAAATGCTGGCAGTAAAACTGGCAATCCAAAAGTTCAAACCATTTCTCAGAGGGCCAGTTGATGATAAGGACAGACAACACCACAGTCATGTGGTACATCAACAAACAGGGAGGCACTCATTCATACCCCTATGCAGAATGACTTTGGAGCTGTGGGCCCTGGCACTCAGCTACAACATCCAGTTACAGGCAATATTTGTACCGGGGAAAGACAATACTCTAGCAGACATATTAAGCAGAACCACTTCGATGCCCACGAATGGAAGCTGCACCGGACATCTTCAAGACCATCTCAAAGAAATGGGAATGCCACAGATAGACCTATTCGCATCACCTCTCAATCACCAGCTCAAAAATTCTGCACAAGGACATTCCACCCACTAGCATGGAAAGTGGATTCGCTCTCCTTCAACTGGAAAGGCCTAACAGCATATGCATTCCCACCTCTTCCTTTGATACACAAGGTACTACTAAAAATCAAGGAAGAACGCCCAAGGATAATCCTGATAGCTCCAAACTGGCCAAGACAACACTGGTACCCACTACTGAGGAGCATGTCTCGGAACAATATGTGGCCAATACCCCTGATGCCTTTGATGTTAACTCAGAACAACTACAGCATCATACACCCAAACCTAAAGAGGCTGCAACTGACTGCATGGAACATCACATAGCAGCAGCCAATCCAGAACTTTCCCAAAGAGTTAAAGACATTATCCTTGAAGCACGCAGACCTTCAACAAGAAGGAACTATGCTGGAAAATGGAAAAGGTTTGTCATTTGGAGTACGGAAAGAGGAAAAGAGGTGTCAAACATAGATATGCCTAACATTCTGGAGTATCTGGCGAACTTCTTCATTCAGGCCTGTCCTACTCCTCCATCAAGATACATGCATCAGCTATTTCAGCAGAATACAGCTTTGATCCACCTGTTTTTCACCCTTTGCTCAGGCAGTTCCTCAGAGGAATCAAGAATGTAAAACCTCCAAGGAAACCACCATTACCAGCTTGGGACTTAAACTTTGTGCTAGAAAAATTGACACTATCACCCTTTGAACCAGCAGCAACAGCAGACCTACAACACCTGTCATGGAAAACTGCTTTCCTACTGGCAATTACTTCAGCAAGGAGGGTTTCAGAACTACAGGCATTAATGGCAGTGCAACCCTTCCTAATCTTCCACCAAGATAGAGTGTCCATGAGGACTAATCCTACATTTATGCCTAAGGTGGTATCCAGAGTGTCTTTAAACCAGGCAATCCACCTACCTACCTTCTTCCCAACCCACAAAACAGAGGGAAAGAATACTGCATACCTTGGATGTACATAGACAGCTACGCTTACTACTTGGACAGAACAAAAATAGCAGAAAGACTGACCAACTTTTGTAGCCTAACAGGAAGGGAAGGAAAAGCTATTTCCAAACAGACAATCTCCAAATGGATAGGAAATTGCATACGATTCTGTTACTCCTTCCATGGAAAACCAATTCCACAGAACATAAGACCTCATTCTACAAGGGCACAGCCACTACCACAGCCTTCTTACGAGGTGTGGCTACCAAAGACATTATTGAGGCGGCTAGTTGGACCTCCGTGCATACATTTGCCAAGCATTATAATTTGCCTCTATATTCCAGATCCCGAGCAGGGTTTGCCACTGCTGTACTGCAAGGGATCCTAAACACACCATAATCTACTTTTATCCTCCTCCCTAGTTGGCTATGGTATTCTACCCAGTTGTTATGACTGCAGATGCATCCATGAAGGACATAGTACAGTTTTGTACCTACCATAAATGTAGATGTCCGAACTGGATAGCATCTGCAGTCAGGATTACCCTCCTCCTTCCCTCTGTGGTACTCCTAGGGTGTTTACCTCCTAATAGCTAGCTGGTGGGGAGTCTTTATGGTGTATTTGTTTGTATATATGTACATACATGCTTATTGTTGTGTTTACCTCTATCTTTTTGGAAACATTGGCATCTATCCAAATTTTAGCCTTCAAGAGGGCTACTGGCATCTGGGGCAAGAAACACTGAGGAAAATGGCGTCGGCTGATGCTTTATACCAAGACCAACAGAGATGACGTCGGGTGAAGTGCGACATCAGCCGAAGCCGGACCCGGACTTTGGAATCCGGCCGACTGAAGGGCTGCCTGACGACAGGACAACCCAGTTGTTATGACTGCAGATGCTATCCAGTTCGGACATCTACATTTATGGTAGGTACAAAACTGTACTTTATGGATGTTTTGGATGATGTTTTCTCTGACTCCATTGCCAACCCTGATTCTCTTCCTCCTGCTCCTGTCAAGCCAGACAGATATTATAGGGTCCCTGACACTCACAAGCACCTTTTTAAGGCTCGCTCTGTGGATCTAGAAACTATTTCACAGGGCCCCAAGGGAGTGGCTTCCTCCTCTGCCAAAAACCCACTGCCAGCTGACAGAGAAGCACGGTCCCTGGAGAGATGGGGTAAAAAAGTATATACCTCTACTACCCTAGCCATGAGGTCTCTTAACTGCCTTTTTCACATGTTTCAGTACCAAGATTTTCTCTTGGATGATTTACAGAAAAGGTTAGCCTCTCCTGAGCCTATTGATAAAAAGGCACTGCAAGATCATATTCATAATACTCAGCAGGTTAATAACCATTTTCTGCAGTGTGGTTATGATGCACTGGAAGCTTCATGTAGGGCAGCTATGACTGGGGCTGTGATACGTAGACATGCTTGGTTGAAGGATCAGTCTTTGCCTGACCATGTTAAAGTAAAGCTACTGGATGCACCTTTGGAAAAACAAAAGCTTTTTGGTGCTAATGCACAAGATGTATTGAAATCCATAGAGGAAAAAGCAAAGTCAGTACAGACTGTCAAGGATTTCCTTCAGGTTCAGCCACCCAGATTCAGCAGAAACTGGCCCTCCAAGAATTGGTCATTCCCCGGCTCTGACAAGTTTCAAAGGGGAAAAAGCAGACGTGCCCGAGGTAGAGGGCAATACCGAGGATCTTACAGGGGCCGCCAATGGCAACCTCCAACAAAGAAGTGGCAGACAGTTCAGCTGCACCACAAGGACAATCACAATGACTTGAACAAAGGTACAAAGAGAAGCACCTTTGGGCGGAAAATTAGCCTTATTCTCACAAAACTGGCATATCTTAACCAAGGACAATTGGATTCTGGATTTGATAGACAAAGGTTACAGATTCCACTTCCACACATTACCAATAAAACAAGGCATGCCAAACCTGCCACATCATCAAAGGGCAGAGTTTCCAAGCTATTAAGTATGAAAGCAATAGAAAGGGTTCCTCCTCAGGAGCAAGGCCATGGATTTTATTCAAGACTGTTCCTTGTTCCAAGAAAAGAAAACAAATGGAGACCCATACTGGACTTGTCAACTCTAAACACTTTCCTCATTGTGCCAAAGTTCAAAATGCTGACGTTGCAGCAACTTCTTCCCATGTTGGGCAAGGGGTCTTGGCTGGTCACTCTGGACCTCAAGGAGGCATACCTGCATGTCCCAATCAGACAAAGCTGCAGAAGATACCTCAGATTTCTTGCAGGGACAGAGCATTATCAATTCTCAGCATTGCCGTTTGGCTTATCTACTGCACCCAAAGTGTTCACGAAATGCCTGGCATCAGTAGTGGCACACTGCAGACTGCAGGGGATTCAAATATACCCCTACTTGGACGACTGCCTAATACAAGCAGACAGCAAACAAACCTTAAAAGGGAATTTGGACTATGTCGTACATCTGCTGCAGGCCTTGGGATACACAGTCAACATTCAGAAGTCAAACTTACTACCATCCCAACAAATTATATTCCTAGGAGCCAAACTGGACACGGAAATCCAAATGGCCTACCTCACAGAGGAAAAACAGCAGCATTTACCAGAGTACTTCAAAGGCCTAGCAAAGCTTTCCCAGCTGACTGCAAGGAAAATCCTGCAGGCCCTGGGTTTCATGGCATCTTGCATCCTTCTGATACCTTTGGCAAGACTTCATATGAGAAAGCTGCAATGGTTTTTAAAAAACTTATGGTCTCAACACAGCAACAGCCTAGAGGACATAATCCCACTTATTCCATGTCTGCAGAAGGAATTTCTATGGTGGGCTCAAGCCAGTCAACTAAACGAAGGCATGTCTTTCAACAGACCTCAAGCAGACCAAATGATAACAACAGACGCCTCAGACCATGGATGGGGCGCACATGGAGGGCAGATGCATTCAAGGTCTTTGGACGCCAAAGGAAAGACATCTGCACATAAACCAAAAGGAGATGTTGGCAGTGATGCATGCCATCGAGACTTTCGAAAAATCACTAAAACAGGGACATTTGCTAATAAGGACAGACAACACCACTGTCATGTGGTACATAAACAAGCAGGGAGGCACTCATTCTTATCCCCTCTGCAGGCTAACAATGCTTCTCTGGGAAAAATCCCTGAGCCTGAAGATACATTTACAAATCCCAGTTTGTACCAGGCAAGGACAATGTACTGGCGGACAATCTGAGCAGAAATTTCATGGATCCACACGAATGGATGCTGCACCCTCACATTTTCTCTCAACTGACAAGGACATGGGGAAGACCGGACGTAGATCTTTTTGCTTCCCACTTAAATCATCACCTGGAAAAGTTCTGCACAAGGACTCACCACCCTCTAGCTTGGAAAACAGATGCTCTCTCCTTCAGCTGGAATTCTCTAAAAATGTATGCATTCCCTCCCCTGCCTCTGCTGTCCAAGGTGATACTGAAGATCAAAGCAGAACAACCAACAGGCATCTTGATAGCTCCAGACTGGCCAAGGCAACACTGGTACCCATTGCTATTGACCATAACTCTGGCCAAACCATGGCCTCTGACCCTATGGCCCCTGCTCCTAACTCAACACAATTACAGGACTGTGCATCAAGACCTGAAAACATTGCATCTGACAGCCTGGAGGCTACCATGACTTCAACACCTAACTCTCTTTCCAAATCTGTTCGAGATCTTGCTGGAAGCACGCAGACCTTCCACCAGAAAAACCTATTCAGCCAAGTGGAAGAGATTCAGTATCTGGAATGCCAACAGGGGTCAGGGCACAGCATTACTGAGTATACCTCAGATATTAGAATACTTGGCAGAACTATTTCATGCGGGACTCTCATACTCCTCAATAAAGATTCATGCCTCCGCAATCTCAGCAAAATACAACTGTGATCCTCCAGTGTTTTCGCATCCTGTGTTAAGACAGTTTCTAAGAGGGATAAAGAGCATCAATCCTCCCAGAAAACAGCCAGTACGTGCATGGGACCTCAACTACGTGTTGGAAAAACTAACTCTTCCTCCATTTGAGCCAGCAGCAACCTCGGAAATGCAATTTCTGTCATGGAAGACGGCCTTCTTATTGGCAGTCACCTCTGCAAGAAGAGTCTCGGAGATACAGGCACTAATGGCAGTGCCCCCCTTCCTCATTTTTCATCAAGACAGAGTCTCTCTAAGAACCAATCCTACATTCATGCCAAAAGTAATTTCCAGGGTGTCTCTAAATCAAGCTATTCATCTACCTACATTCTCCCCCAATCCTCAAAATAAGGGGGGAAAAACTACTGCATACTTTGGACATACACAGACAACTAGCTACTACTTGGACAGAACTAAGGCCACCAGAAGGTCTGACCAGCTGTTTGTAGCCTATGCTGCTGGAGTACAAGGAAAAGCAATCTCCAAGCAAACAATTTCAAAATGGATTGGACATTGCATCAGATTTTGCTGTTCTTTCCATGGAAAAGGTGTGCCAGCCAATATTAGGCCACATTCCACCAGAGCTATAGCCACTTCCACAGCTTTCCTAAGAGGAGTGGCAGCAAAGGACATTTTAGAAGCTGCTACATGGAGCTCATTTACCAAGCACTACAACCTGCCCTTATACTCCAGATCCCGAGCAGGCTTTGCTTCGGCAGTCCTGCAGGGGATTTTAGCTACACCATCCTTATCATAGTTCCAGCCACCCCCAGCTTGGCTATGGTATTCAACCCATATGTTATGACAGCAGTTGCATTCTTGAAGGACATAGTACAGTTTTGTACCTACCATAAATGTAGATGTCCGATAGATATGCAACTGCAGTCGGATTTTCCCACCCTCCTACCCCTCTGTATCCTCCTTTTTGGGTCCCTACCCCCTTTTCCCTTCAGCTGGGGGTATCTCCTATGGTGTATCTGTTTATTACTGTTGTGCATGTTTGGTATTATTTTTATCCATTTACCAAATTTAGCCTTCCTAAGAGGGCACCTGACATCTGGGGCAAGAAACACTGAAGAAGATGGCGTCGGCCGATGCCTTTATACTCCAGCCCGTAGACGCCTGAGAGGAGGCGACACCAGCGACCCAGACTTTGGAATTCGGCCGACCGAGGGCTGCCTGAGGCAGGACAACCCATATGTTATGACTGCAGTTGCATATCTATCGGGCATCTACATTTATGGTAGGAACAAAACTGTACTTTCGCTTTCATAGCTCCTAATACCCGCTACTTCAGATTTGCAGGCCTCTACTGAGACCCATTCGGAGTCAGGTATGCCACGAGATGCTTCGACTATGGAACCTGCGGATGTCTCTACCTTGGATGGGTCCGGAGCCGCTGTGCAGGCACCAGCTTCTGAGGTTGTATTCAGACCTACAGACTTGCATTTTAAACCAACGCCATCTAATTCATCTAGGCCTAAAACTTGATCCATGCATAGAAAGCCGACGTCCATACTACAAACTTGGGCCCGTATGCTTAAAAAAACAAATGCTTAGAATGGCTGAAGACCTTATTACCTTAATTAGGGGAAGCCAGCCTTCCCCTTTTAAGAGACCTAGAACTGATTTTTCCTTCTGATTCTTGTGATCAAGAATCAGATATTTCTGTTTCTTCTGATTGCCAGGATTTGCCCTTATCTACCTATGAGAATTCTGATGCAGAAGATTCCATTCCCTCTGCTTCCCGTCCACAAGATTTTTCTTTTGGTGAAAGCTTGCACACTCTTAGGGAGCATTTCCGCTGGGAAAGCCACGATTACTCTGACTCCAAAAAGAGGCTTAGGAAATTCTTTACTCCTCCCTCAGCACAGGCCTTTAGCTATCCCACCTGTTCTGGACATTTTAGGTGATGCTTTCTTGGAATGTAGCCTTTCCCCAGATACTTTACCTCCAGCTCCCAGAAAACCTGACATATTACAGAGTACCTGACTCTCACAAGTTCCTCTTCAAGAGTCCTACGGCGGATCCAGAGACCATTTCCCCAAGGACCAAAGGGCATTAAGGCCTCCTGCTGCCAAAAACCCTACCCCTTCTGATAGAGATTCTAGAGCCTTGGACAGATGGGGTAAGAAAGTATATACATCTGCTACATTGGCCATTAGGGCTTTAAATTGCCAGTTTCATATGTTAAAGTACCAGCAGCATATTATGGGACTACTTAAACAGAAAATTATGTTGATTCCTAATTGTGCTGAACACAAAGAATTACAGAATTTAATGCATTCTGCAGGACAAGTTGGTAAACATACTTTGCAATGTGGTTTTGACTCTCTAGAAGCATCTTGCAGGGCTGCTGTTACTAGGTCTGTACTTAGAAGGCATGCTTGGCGTAAAGAGCAAAACTTGCCAGATCATGTTAAAGCTAAATTACTGGATCCCCCCTTAAACCAAGACCACCTGTTTGGCAACAAAGCGAAGTCCTCAAAAAGATGGAGGAAAAAGCTAAATCTATGCAAACTGTTACAGATTTCCTGCAAGTACAGCCTCCCAGATTTAACAGGCATTGGCCTTCAAAGAATTGGTCGTTTCCAGCCTCTTCCAGGCCTTCTCAGTCCAAACCCAGGAACAGCAGACCACCTAGGTTACAGTCTCAGGCTACGCACAGGCCTAAGCAGTGGGGGGCTCCCACTTTCAAAGCAGGGAGTAGTAAGACACCCCCCTCATGGGAAAATGGCACAATGACTTAACCTTAACCCTTCCAAGCCCTGCTCAGCTGCCTGCTCCCTTAGGAGGAAAGCTTGCCCTGCATGCAAAAAACTGGGAACTCATTACCCAGGACAAATGGGCTTTGAATATATTTTCCCAAGGATACAGATTCCACTTCCACACCCTACCAACCTCAAACGGTTGGCCAGATCTACCTCCAAATCAGTGGGCAGAGGCTCAACAGCAGTTTCTCTCTCTTCTAAGTATCAGGGCTATTCAACATCTCCCAGCAGAAGAATGGGGACAAGGTTTTTATTCAAGACTTTTCCTGGTACCCAGAAAAGACAGCTCCTGGCATCCTATCCTGGACCTCTCTATTCTAAACACTTTTTTGGTAATCCCAAAATTCAAGATGCTAACACTACAACAGCTGCTTCCTATGCTAGGCAAGGATGCCTGGCTGGCAACCTTAGACTTAAAGGAAACTTACCTGCACATTCCAATAAGGAATCTTGCAGGAAATACCTATGCTTCAGGACAGACTCCATCCACTTTCAGTTTTCTGCACCACTTTCAGTTCTCTGCACTTCCCTTTGGCTTATCTACTGCGCCCAGGGTATTCACAAAGTATCTAACTCCAGCCATTGCATTTTGCAGGTAGATAAATATTCTAATATACCCATACTTGGACGATTGTCTGATTCATGCAGAAAGCCAGGAATTGCTATTAAAACATCTGGCATTCGTAAAGAATCTTCTAAACTCACTAGGGTGCACCATAAACGCAAAGAATTTTCACCTAGTACCCTGCCCAACAGATTGTATTCCTGTGAGTAAGCTTGAGCACAACTTCCCAGATGGCTTTCCTCACTTCAAACTACTGGCCACAAAGACCCAGCTATCTGCGAGGAAAATTCTGCAAGCCCTGGGGTTCATGGCCTGTTGCATTCTACTAACTCCACATGCAAGACTGCATATGAGGAAACTTCAGTGGTGCTTAAAAAGCCTTTGGTGTCAACATTCTCAGGACCTGGAAACCTATACCTATGATACCTTGTCTACTAAAATATTTTCTTTGGTGCGCAGCAGCATGCAACCACAACAAGGGCCTTCCTTTTCACAACCACACACCGCCCAGACCCTAACCGCAGATTCATCAGATTATGCCTGGGGTGCACACTTGGACGGCAGATGCATTCATTGCCACTGGAGCCCAAATGAAATACGTCTGCATATCAACCAAAAAGAGATGCTAGCTGTTCCGCATGCTCTGACAGCTTTCAGACCCCTACTCTCTCTGGGTACTTCTAATCAAAACACCACAGTGATTTGGTACATCAACAAGCAGGGAGGAACTCACTCTTACCCAATCTGCAGGCTAACCATAATTCTTTGGCATGCTGCTTCAACCTTGCAAATTCACCTGCTAGCACACTTCCTGCCAGGCAACCAAAACTCTCTGGCAAACTACTTATGCAGAAATCTCCTAGACCCTCATGAGTGGCAATTAAACCGCAACACCACCAGCCTCATAACCCAAAAATGGGGTACCCCGAAGGTGGACCTGTTTGTCTCCCACAACAACCACCAGCTCAGCAAATTCTGCACCAAGGAACATCACAGCAAGGCCTGGAAAGTGGATGCCTTATCCTTCCAATGGGTAAACCTCTCAATCTATGCATTTCTTCCTCTACCTCTTCTTTCAAGAGCACTACTCAAAATAAGGGAGGAAAAACCAAGAGCAATCCTGATTGCCCCAGACTGGACACGCCAACACTGCTACCCACTACTGCACAGTCTGTCACCACTGCCTCCATGGCACCTCCCTCAGATCCCTACTCTCCTGACCAGCAGAAAGGGAGAATTCTTGCATCCAGAATTGCAGACTCTGAACCTGGCAGCCTGGGCTTATTCCTTGACCTATCCTCCAGTGGCCAGCCTAAGAAAGTAAGTCCTGGACACGTTATACATGAAGCCAGATGTCCCAGCCCTAGAAAATCCTATGTTGACAAGTGGAAAAGGTATTTCTCCTGTATCCAGGCTAAAGGAGCTAAACCAGCACAGCCCTCCTTATCTCTTATCCTGGATTACCTAGCAGACCTACTTCACAGGGGCCTATCCTTCAATTCTTTTAAAATGTATGCCTCTGCCATCTCTGCTCATAACAGCACAGTGCCACCTCTCTCTTCTCACCCTCTCATCAAGCAGATTCTTAGAAGGGCTAACAGCTTAAGGCCACCCAGAAGAGCCCCTACCCTTGCTTTGGGACCTTAACTTTGTGTTGTAAAAGCTCACGCTACCACCCTTTGCGCCTGCAGCTTCAGCAGAGTTAAAATTTCTCTCTTGGAAAACAGCCTTGCTTCTGGCCATCACTTCAGCTGGAAGAGTGCCTGAGCTACAAGCACTCATGGCTGTGGAACCTTTCGTAATTTTTCATGCTGACAGGCTCTCTCTCTCTCATGACTAACCCAACCTTCATGCCTAAGGTGTGGTGTCCAGTGTGGCTCTCAATCTATTTGCCCACTTTTTTCCCCTAAGCCTCAAAATAAGGGGAAAAGGATCCTGCACTCTTTAAATGTGCACAGACAGCTTAGATTCTACCTGGATAGGACTAAGCCTTTTAGGAAACCTGACCAGTTACAAGTCAGCTTTTCAGCAGGGGCAGATTGCAAGGCCATATCCAAACCATTTCCAAATGGATTGCACACTGTATCCATTTCTGTTACAAACACCGTGGGAAACCACTCTCACAAGGGGTCAGGACATATTCCACTATGGCTACTTCCACTTCTGCAGCTTTTCTCAGAGGGGTCCCTGCCAGGGGCATCTGAAGGCTGCAGCCTGGAGTTCTGTTCATACCTTCACCAAGCATTACCACCTGACTATCTTTTCCAAATCCAGGGCAGGCTTTGCAACCGCAGTCCTGCAGGGCATACTAGCCAGCCCAAACAATTCTTGACTGCCTCCACCCTTTACTTCAGCTTTGGGAATCAACCCAAGTGTGATGACTGCAACAGTGAAAGACGAAGAACATAGTACAGTTGTGTACACTTACTATAAATGTAGATGTTCGCGTGTATTCACTGTTGCAGTCCTCGTTTCCCACCCCTCTTGTGTCTCTGCCTCTCTCATACTCACTCATTACAGTTCTATTTGGTATTTACTTTCTGCTGGTGGTGTTATTCCACCATAACCTAGCTCCTTATTTGGGGGCTCCTGACATTTGGGGCAAGAAAAACTGATGTAATGGCGTCCGCTGCCTGTTTTTATACCACTGACAACCTGACGTCTGTCCTGGAGTGACAGCAACTGAAGCAGAAATACTAATCCTCTGGTACTTGGGCTGTCTGAGGGCTACCCTGGCAGGATAACACAAGTGTGATGACTGCAACAGTGAATACACTCGAACATCTACATTTATGGTAAGTGTACACAACTGTACTTTCTGTGTGTCAAATCTAGATGTAGTCATAGCTTGGTTGCCAGATCTGGGGTATTGGAGTTTACCCCAAAGTTGTCAGAGTCATCTCTGCCCCTCAGAGCCTCGGCATTGGACAGCTCAGCTGCGACCTCTGCCTCGGGTTTACTGTCTTCAGGTTGAAAGGATCCGACTGTCCCGAAGCATGTCTTCTTAGCTCCATTGGGCCTCTTTCTCTCTGGGGCATTCTGCTTTTGAGGTAGAGAAGAAAGTTTTCTCTGCTCCTAGAGGAAGGACACCCCCCGGATCCTTCTTCCCAAAACCATATGTCTTTGTGCCTTGAGCCTCAACATTGTCCTCCACAGGGATAGCAAACCCAAACTCTCCAGACTACCCAACAGGGTATGCCCATATCTTTTAATACTTCTCTGGAACATCCTGCCAAAGAAGTCCCTAAGAAGAGAAAGTGCACGAGGAGGCACTTAGATTCTCCTGAAGAGTTGGTCATCGAAGATACTGATTTTGATGAGGTACAGTCCCCAAGGTCACCACCTGACAACATCTCCTGTGGAGACATTCTGCAGATCCTCAAGCAAAAAGGTGGCTAGTCTACTTGACTAATCCTTCCCAAGAGGATTTTGTATTCCTGGAAGCCTTTAGGGCTGGCCCATCTACCTCCTGGGTGACTCCGCCTGCCAATGGTCTCATTGCTTTGATGGGTGTGGAAGGAACCTGACTGTTGAGCCGATCCCTAAGACAGCAGACAGGATCTTGGCGCCACCCAAAAGTAAGTAATTCTGGAGTAAAGGAGTGTCAGTAGATGCCATCGTCTTAGCGGCGGCCCCAAAAAAGGGACTTGCAGAATAGAGGAGATGTTCATCGTGTTACCCTGCTGCAGTCATCACACTTGGGTTACCTGCCATCAGGCAGTCCCGCAGTCTGCCTGAATTCCAAAGTATTGGTCCGGCATCGGTTGCTGTCACTTCTTCCCTGACGTCAGTGCGCCAGGGGTATATGAGGCATCCGACGCCATTTTCTCCAGTCTTTCTTGCCGGAAGCAGTTCTCTGCCAGTCGGCCGACACCTGAGATTTTCAAATCAATTTCAGTCCAGTCTTCAATAAAGCGAACCTTTTCTTGCCTCAGTTCGATGTCAGAAAAAGTTAACAATTACATTTCTTGTGGGAAGCAAATACCTCATAAAGACTTCTATTCTTATTGTATTCCTTGCCTAGGCCCAGACCACGATGTCACAGGTTGTCTGTTTTGCGCTAAGTTTAATAAACGAACTATCAAATGCCGTTTTGACTTCGCACGACATTACTTTGGTAGGAAATTTAATTATATCATGCCGTCGGAGCAGCCGACAACCGGCATGCATAAAAAATACAAGGATAAGGAGAGGCAGCCTAGGAACAAGCCAGACCCTGAGGCCTCTGCTGGGCCTGTCGCCGGTTCTCCGTGAGGTGCCTACGCAGCCCCTGATGACCGCAGAATTGGAACCCCAGACAGCTGCGGATTCTCAAGCGGAGTGTACTAGACCGACACAGCCATCTTCATTAGGCACTTCCGACACCCGAGCAGGAGGAGATCCTGGTGCAGGGGAAACACCTTCGGTTGCAGAAGGTGTCTTCAGACAGACTACACTCACCATTAAGTCTTATGCTAAGCTTAAACCTACATTAAAACCAAAAAAGACTGTACATCAGTCTACAGTTCAAGGCCCCATGCCTAAGAAACAAATGCTTAAGATGGCTGAAGATTTGATTACCCTAATCAGGGGTTCCCATCCCCCTCCAGATAAGACCAAGACAAGAGGAGGATTATGCTTCCTCTGTCCAGGTTTCAATTTCCTCAGATTCTTCTGAGGAACAGGATTACACTTTTCCCCCTTATGAAGACTCTGATGCTGAAGACTCTATCCCGTCAGCATCTCCCCCTGAAGACTACTCCTTTGGGGAAACTTTACATACCATGAGGGGTCATTTCCACTGGGAAGGCCAGGACTACTCTGATTCTTAGAAAAGGCTCCGAGAGTTCCTTTTATTACCCCAGCACAGACCACTTGCTATCCCTCCAGTTTTAGATATTGTGGATGATGTTTACTTGGAGTCTAGTCTAAATCCAGGCTCTCTACCTCCTGCTTCAGCCAAACCAGACCGACTTCGTTTATAAAAGCCCTGTGGCTGACCCAGAAACAATTTCCCATGGTCCCAAGGCGGCTAAAGCTTCTATGGCTAAAAATCCTGTGCCCTCTGAAAGGGATTCCAGAGCCCTAGATAGATGGGGAAAGCAAATATACACCTCAGCAACTCTGGCTATGAGAGCATTAAATTGTCACTTTCACATGCTGAAATATCAGCAGTTCCTAATGTCTCAAAGCAAAAAAAAGAAATGAGCACACACACAGAACAGTCTGAATTCAAGGAAATGCAGGATCTGTTGCATGCAGCTGAACAGGTGGGCAAACATACTTTACAATGTGGATTTGATTCATTGGAAGCTTCCTGTAGAGCAGCTGTTACTGGGTCTCATACGTAGACATGCTTGGTTAAAAGAATAAACCCTGCCTGATCATGTTAAAGCAAAATTATTGGATGCACCTTTACAGCAGGATGTATTATTTGGTGTCAAAGCAGAAGAGGTCTTAAAGAAAATGGAGGATAAGGCAAAGTCTATGCAGACGGTCAAGGATTTCTTACAGGTACAACCCCTTCGTTTCAGCAGAAATTGGCCAACAAAAATCTGGTCCTTTCCAGCTTCTGACAGATCACAGAGGGGCAAATACAGACACCCAAGGGGCAGAGGTCAGTCACAAGGCCCTTACAAACCTCGCCAATGGGGTACTGCTACCCAGAAAGGAGGAGAAGACAGGCCCCAAGCTAACAGAAGACAAACACAATGACTCAAGACTCTTTCTAGTCCCAAGAAAAGACAAAGCATGGAGACCCATTCTGGATCTTTCAATTCTGAACACGTATCTGCAAGTACCAAAATTCAAGATGCTAACACTACAGCAGCTTCTTCCCATGCTGGGCAAGAATGCTTTGCTAGTAACATTGGACCTCAAGGAGGCATACCTGCATGTCCCTATCAGACAAAATTGCAGAAGATACCTCCGCTTCATTGCAGGTTCAACACACTATCAATTCTCTGCACTGCCCTTTGGCTTATCTACTGCGCCCTGGGTCTTCACAAAATGCCTGGCACCAGTAATTGCATACTGCAGACAGAGGAATTCAAATATACCCATACCTGGACGATTGTCTTAATCAAGCAGAAAGCAAGGACATTCTTTTAAAGCATCTGGGATTTGTCAAACACCTTCTAAGTTGCCTAGGGTACACAATGAACGAAAAGAAATCAAAACTAGTGCCCTCACAAAACATAATATTCCTGGGTGCCAACTTGAATACAACGGCCCAGATGGCTTATCTCACGCCAGACAAGCAACAACAGCTGACTCAATATTTCAAAACTATGGCAACAAAGACCCAACTCCCTGCAAGAAAAATTCTGCAGGCCTTGGGATTCATAGCATCTTGCATACTACTAATACCATTTGCAAAACTGCATATAAGGAAATTACAATGGTACCTGAAAAGCGTATGGACTCAGCACAGCCACAGCTTGGAAACAAGGCTACCACTCATTCCCTGCCTTCAACAGGAGTTTCTCTTGTGGGCACAGGCATGTCACCTCAACAAGGGTCAGCCTTTCATCTTACCCGCAGCCAGGCAAACTATGACAACAGATGCATCGGACCATGCTTGGGGAGCAGACATGGCAGAACAGTGCATTCAGGGCAAATGGACTACAGATCAAAGGCATCTGCATATCAATCAAAAAGAAATGCTAGCAGTAGAGAATGCCCTAACAGCTTTCAAGGACCTCTTACACACAGGACAACTAATAATAAAGACGGACAACGCCACAGTAATGTGGTACATAAACAAGCAAGGGGGCACACATTCCTACCCTCTATGCAGGCAAGCAATGACCTTGTGGAACACAGCACTGTCTTACCAGGTTCAATTACAAGCACAATTCCTGCCAGGAAAGAAAAACACTTTGGCCGACGACCTAAGCAGAAACATCATGGATCCACATGAGTGGAAACTAGATCCACAAGTATTTGCAATGATAGCTCAAAAATGGGGACGCCCACACACATCTGTTTGCAAGCCCCCAGAACTACCAACTTCAAAAATTTTGCACAAGGACATTCCATCCACAAGCTTGGAAAGTGGACGCCCTCTCATTCAGTTGGAAAACATTAACAGTGTTTGCCTTTCCTCCACTGCCTCTTCTAGCAAAGGTACTGCTGAAAGTCAGATTAGAGAGGCCACAAATGATACTCATTGCACCAGACTGGCCACGCCAGCATTGGTATCCAATTCTAAGGAACATGGCCCACGGCCCACCATGGATTTTACCACAAATTCTTCACCTGCTCACCCAGCGAGACAATCAGATTCTACACAGCCAGCTCAAGACTTTAAACCTGGCTGCATGGCAAATTACCTAAACAGCCAGCCAACTCCTCTATCCAAAGTTGTTATGGATGTCATTCTGGAGGCCAGGAGGCCCAGCACCAGAAAAACCTATTCAGACAAATGGAAATGATTTTGCACCTGGAACCAGGCTAAATGCCAGAATCCCCTTGATCCAAACCTTCCTCAGATTCTACAATATTTAACTGAGATGTTGCACAAAGGACTTTCCTTTTCATCTAAGATCCACGCCTCAGCAATTTCAGCTCATTACAACATGGATCCTCCTTTATTCTCACATCCACTTCTAAGACAGTACCTTAGCGGGGCTAAGAACATAAGACCGCCCAGGAGAGCACCAACACCTACTTGGGATCTCAACTTTGTTCTGGAAAAGCTTACACTGCCGCCCTTTGAACCAGCGTTTTCAGCGGATTTAAAATTTCTTTCATGGAAAACTGCCCTGCTACTAGCAATAACCTCAGCTAGTAGAGTCTCAGAGCTACAGGCACTAATGGCAGTGGAGCCTTTCCTCATTTTCCATCAAGACAGTCTTTCTCTACGAACTAACCCTACCTTTATGCCAAAGGTGGTAAACAGTGTGGCTCTAAACCAAACCATTCATTTGCCCACCTTTTTGCCAAATCCCCAGAACAAAGGAGAAAGACTCCTGCACTCTTTGGACATTCACAGGCAATTATGTTACTACTTGGATAAAACTAAGGTTTTCAGAAAATCTAAACAGCTCTTTGTAGCCTATGATGCAGGATCACAAGGAAAAGCTATCTCAAAACAGGCCATTTCTAAATGGATAAGGCATTGCATACGTTTCTGCTACACTCTTCATGGGAAACCGGTACCTGATAACATTAGGTCCCACTCCTCCAGGGCTACAGCTACATCAGCAGCCTTTCTCAGGGGAGTGCCAACCAAGGATATTCTGGAAGCTGCAACTTGGAGTTCAGTGCACACCTTCACCAAACACCATCACTTACCCCTTTATTGTAAGACTAGAGCTGGTTTTGCCATTGCAGTTTTGCAGGGCCTACTAGCCTCTTCTAACCCTGTTTAACTCCACCACTCATCCTTAGCTTTGGGATTCAACCCAGGTGTGATGACTGCAGCAGGGTAACACGAACATAGTACAGTTTTGTACCCACCATAAATGTAGATGTTCGAGTGTTCACCCTGCTGCAGTCCAGGTTTACCCTACCTCCATCCCCGCTGAACTTATCTATGCCACTCTGTCCTATACAACCTCTGTGGTGTATTTGCTTGTGCCTGAAGGTATTGTTTTATTTATATATAGCTATATATGTATATATACACACACACACACACACACACACACATTATATATATACACCTGACATTTGGGGCAAGAAAAACTAAAGAAAATGGCGTTGGATACCTCTTATATACCCCTGGCGCACTGACGTCAGGAAGAAGCAACAGCGTCCTGCAGCAGGGTGAACACTCGAACATCTACATTTATGGTAGGTACAAAACTGTACTTTCTTCGTGTTTCACTGTTGCTGTCCTCACACTTGGGTTATCTGCCTGCAGGTAGCCCTCAGTCGACCCGAATACCAGAGTCTTGGGATTTCTGCGTTGGATGCTGTCACCTCTTCCATGACGTCAGGTAGTCATGGGTATAAAACATGCAGCCGATGTCATTACATCAGCTTTTCTTGCCGCTTGGGAGCCCGAAGCAGTTTGCAAGTGCCGGTCAGCCACTTCCTGACATTTTCGTTTTTCGAGTTTCAAACCTGAAGTCTTCTAAAGCTAAGTACCCCATTGGGGATCCTTTTTTCTTGCTCTAACCAATGTCAGAAAAAGTTGTTTGGCTGTGGAAAGCAAATACCTTAGAGATTTTCATTCTTACTGTCATCTGTTTAGGCCCAGACCGCGACGTTCCTCACTGTCGGTTTTGTGCCTTTACCAGCCGAATTATGCGTCGTCGGGCTATCTTTGTCTCTAAATTCTTTCGCTCTCATTTTCCGTATTCCGAAATGGCTTCCATAAGCCATCCGATTGTTGATCTTCCGAAAAAACATATGGGTAAAGACAGAGACAGACCACATAGGTACAAAACTGCCAACGACTCTTCCGTTAAGCTAGTCACCAGAACTCAGAGTGTGGCTCTTTCGTAGCCCCTGATACCCGCTTCTACAGATTCGCAGGCGTCTGCTGAAACCCATTCTGAGTCTGGTATGCAGCGAGATGCTTCCTCAACTATGGAACCTGCGGTTGTCTCTACCTTGGATGGGTCCGGAGCCGCTGTGCAGGCACCGTCTTCTGAGGGTGTATTTCGACCTTCCGATCGCATTAAAGAGACAGCTTCGTTTTTGACTAAAAATACTGAGTTTCTCAGACCCAGAGTTTGCACTACGCCTAGAAATCCGATGAACAAAGCACATGCTCAAGCTCCCTTGCCACAGAAACAAATGCTTAGAATGGCTTGAAGACCTTATAACTTTAATTAGGGGAAGCTAGCCTTCCCCCTCTAAAAGACAAAGAATTGATTTTCCTTCCGATTCTACAGACCCACGAGTCCGATGTCTCTGATCCCTCTGTTTACCAGGACATACACTTATCTACCTATGAGGATTCAGATGCAGAGGATTCCATACCCTCTGCTTCCCCTCCAGAGGACTTTTCTTTTGGTGAAACCTTGCATACTTTGAGAGCATTTCCACTGGGAATGCCAGGACTACCCTCAGTCCAAAAAGAGACTCAGAATGTTTAATCTTGCCTCAGCACAGGCCTCTAGCTATACCTCCTGTTCTGGACATTGTAGATGTTCGTGGAATCCAGTCTTACTCCTGACACTTTACCACCAGCTCCTAGAAAGCCTGAGTGGTACTACAGAGTACCTGACTCTCACAAATTTCTCTTTAAGAATCCCACTGCGGATCCAGAGACCATTTCCCAGGGACCTAAAGGCATTAAGGCTACTACAGCCAAAAAACCCTACCCCTTCCAGCTTTAAACAGATAGGGTAAGAAGGTAAGTATCTTTGCAGCTCTTGCCATCAGGGCTTTGAATTGCCAGTTTCACATGAAGTACCAGCAGCATAAAGAACTAATTAAAAAAATGTTGCTTCCAGATTGTACAGAAAATAAAGATTTACAACAGTTAATGCATTCTGCAAACCAAGTTAGTAAACATACTTTGCAGTCTGGTTTTTATGCCTTAGAAGCATCTTGCAGGGCTATCACTGAGTCTGTACTGAGAAGGCATGCTTGGCTGAAGTAGCAAATATTGCCAGACCATGTTAAAGCAAAATTACTAGATGTTCCATTAAACCAGGGAAGGTTGTTTGGCACAAAAGTAGAAGTTCTTAAAAAGATAAAGAAAAAAGCTAAATATTTGCAAACTGTTAAAAATTTCTTACAGGTGCAGCCATTTAGATTCAGTAGGCATTGCCCTTCTAAAAACTTGTCCTTTCCAGTCCCTCCCAGGCATTCTCAGTCCAGACCCAGGGGCAACAGGCCACCAAGACTACAGTCTCAGGGTATGCATAGATCTAAACAATGGAGTGCTTCCTTCTCTAAAACAGGGAGTGGTAAGCCACCCCCTTATGGAAAAAGTTCACAATGACTTGTCTGTCATCCTTCCCAGCAAAGCCCAACTACTTGCAGCCCTAGTTGGAAAGTTCGCCCTGCATGCACAAAACTGGATGTCCATTACTACTTCCACTCACTGCCAACCCCAGGTGGGTTTTCAGAGCTTCCTCCAAACCAAGATGCTCAAAAGCAAGTACTTTCTCTTCTCAGTGTCAGGGCTATTCAACCTGTGCCAATAGAGCAAAGGGTAAGGGTTTCTACTTCAGACTATTCCTGGTGCCCAGAAAAGAGGGCTCTTGGCGCCCTATCCTAGATCTGTCAATTCTCAACACCTTCCTGGTGGTTCCAAAATTCAAAATGTTGACTCTGCAACAGCCGAGGATGGCCTGGCTAGTCACCCTAGACTTAAAAGAAGCTTATCTGCACATCCCCATAAGTTAATCTTATAGGAAATATCTAAGTTGCAGGGCAGGCTGTATGCACTATCAGTTTTCTGCACTTCCCTTTGGCTTATCTACTGCGCCCAGGGTATTCAAAAAGTGCCTTGCTCCAGCCATTGCATACTGCAGGCAGAGAAATATTCAAATTTACCCATACATGGACAATTGCCTGACTTAGGTGGACAGTCAGGAATTGCTACTTCAGCACCTGGCATTTGTAGAGAGACTTCTTACTTTTCTGGGGTACACCATCAACGAAAAGAAATCACAACTGGTGCCCAACCAGAAGATTGTAAATACTGGGAGCAAGCTTGAACACAACTTCCCAGATGGCATTCCTCACTCCAGAAAAACAGGCTTATTTGACAAACTACTTCAAACTAATGGCCACCAAAACCCAGCTATCTGCAAGAAAAATACTGCAAGCCCTACGGTTCATGGCCTCATGCATTCTACTAATTCCATATGCAAGACTGCACATCAGGAAACTTCAATGGTACTTAAATGTCTCTGGTGTCAACATTCTCAAGACCTGGAAACACTGATTCCTATCATTTCTTGTCTAAGGGCAGAGTTTCTTTGGTGGGCAGAGGCATGCAACCACAAGGGACTGTCTTTCACTCAACCCCTTGCCGCCCAAACCCTGACAACAGATGCTTCAGACTATGTGTGGTGGGCTGACATGGCAGACAAATGCATTCTAGGCAAATGGAGCCCAGAACAAATTCCCCTGCATATCAATCAAAAAGAAATATTAGCTGTTCAGAATGCTCTGACAGCCTTCAAATACCTTATCCTTCCAGGACAACAACTGATAGACAGAACACCACAGTTATGTGGTACATAAGCAAGCAGGGGGGAACTCATTCCTACCCTCTCTGCCGGTTAGCCATGGCCCTGTGGAACACAGCCCTGAGCAGCCATGTGTGCACCTGAATGCTCAATTCCTGCCCTGCAAACAAAATTCACTGGCAGACGACTTACAGAAATCTACTGGACCCACACGAGTGGAAACTGGAATCCATCTCAATCAAACTTCTAATCCACAGGTGGGGGGACTCCAGAGGTGGACCTCTTTGCCTCCCACCAAAACCGTTGTGAACAAATTTTGCACCAGAAATCCCCATAGCCAAGCGTGGAAAGGGGATGCCCTATCATTTACATGGGAAAACCTCTCAATTTATGCCTTTCTCCCTCTGCCTCTCCTCTCAAAAGTACTATTCAAGATCAAACAGCCCTGGCCAAGGACAATCCTTATTGCCCCAAACTGGCCATGCCAGCATTGGTACCCACTCCTACACAGTCTGACAGCAGTGCCATCCTGGCACCTACATCAGACCCCTTCCCTGCTGTCCCAGCAGGAGGGACAGATTTTGCATCCACAGCTGCAAACCCTGAATCTTGCAGCCTGCCTAATCCCCTGAATACACCACCAGCAGCCCTCAACAAACAGGTGCTGGACATCATACTTGAGGCCAGAAGGCCTAGTACTAGGAAATCCTATTCAGAATAGTGGAAAAGATATTGTTCTTGGAGCCAGTCTCAAGGAAAGGACACAGCTGTGCCCACCTTATCTCAAATCCTAGA
The DNA here is from genome assembly GCF_019279795.1 of Protopterus annectens. Lineage (NCBI taxonomy): Eukaryota > Metazoa > Chordata > Ceratodontiformes > Protopteridae > Protopterus > Protopterus annectens. Next base: position 1,745,603,112 of record NC_056743.1, on the reverse strand, counting down.
TTCCCTAGCAGAGCTGCTCCACAAAACCCTATCCTTCTCATCAATTAAAATTCGCGCCTCTGCCATCTCAGCTTACTACAATACTGTGCCACCACTATTTTCTCACCCTCTCATCAAACAGTTACTGAGAGGAGCTAACAATTTAAGGCCCCCAAGGAGAGTTCCATCCCTTGCCTGGGACCTTAACTTTGTACTAGAGAAGCTCACGCTTCCCCCTTTTGAGCCTGCTGCAGCAGAGTTAAAATTCTCTTGAAAAACAGCCTTACTTCTAATAATCACTTCAGTAAGAAGAGTGTCTGAGTTACGAGCACTAATGACTGCGGAACCCCTCATTGTTTTCCATGTGGACAGGGTTTCCCCACAGGACTAACCCATCATTTATTCCCAAGGTGGTATCCTGTGTGGCTTTAAACCAATCCATCCATAAACCATCCTTTTTCCCTAATCCTCACAATAACGGGGGAAAGGATTCTGCACTCCTTGGATATGCACAGACAACTCTGGTTCTACCTTAACAGAACTAAACCTTTCAGAAAATGTGACCAGCTGCTAGTCAGCTACAGAGGTAGTGGGCAAAGTCATTTCAAAGCAAACCATTTCCAAAGGGATAACGCACTGCATCCATTTCTGCTACAAACACCATGGAAAACCTACCCCACAGGGGATCAGAACTCATTCCACTAGGGCTACCTCACCCTCTACAGCATTTCTCAGGGGAGTACCTACCAGGGACATCCTGGAAGCTGCAACCTGGAATTCTTTACACACCTTCACCAAGCATTACCACTTAACTATTTGTTTCTAAATCCAGAGCTGGATTTGCTACAGCAGTCTTACAAGGCCTGATTACCAGCCCCAATACTTCTTGACTGCCTCCACCCTTCCTCAGCTTTGGGAATCAACCCAACTGTGATGGCTGCAACAGTGAAACACGAACATAAATTTGGATGTTCGAGTGTATTCACTGTTGCAGTCCTGGTTACTCTCCCTCCAGCCCCCTGACTTTTCTGTTCTTTCTACCTATCTTCTTTTTGGCCATATCTTATGGCAGTGGTATGTACTTTTTACTGGAGGTGTTCCACACCATGTAATTGCTTCCTATTTTGGGGGCTCTTGACATCTGAGGCAAGAAAAACTGATGTAATGGCGTTGGCTGCATGTTTTATACCCATGACGACCTGATGTCATGGAATAGGCGACAGCATCCGATGCAGAAATCCCAAGACTCTGGTATTCGGGCTGACTGAGGGCTACCTGCAGGCAGATAACCCAAGTGTGATGACTGCAACAGTGAATGCACTCTAATATCTACATTTATGGTAGGTGTACACAACTGTACTTTCTCTGTTCATCCACGTAACAGGTAGTCTAGGGTACTGGACAGATTTGGGAAGTGTGTGTATGGTTCAGCGACATTTGCACTTATGTCACTGAGTTATTTGACAACCTTCACCAGATTTCAGAGGGATTTGATTAAAGAAGTCTCCAAATTCCTCTACACGGCCATTACTTCTGGGGCAGAGACCTCTGTTGCCTCTCAGTTGGCTACCCTACAGTCCATTTCAAATTCATCCACGTGGCTCATTTCACATGCAAGCTGAAGGCACCTCAAGGGCAGCAGTTTCAGGTATTTCCATTGAGGCATGCCTGGATGCACCTGTGTAATTTCACTGAGCCCTTCAAGTCCTCTTTCATCAGTGCTCCCTTTGACAGAAGTTATTTGTTTGGACCCAAGGCTAAAAAGTCTGTCCAGGTGTGAGCAGGATGGTAAGACCCTGTCTGCAGTGGACGTACATTTTTTGACTCTTTAATAAACCTTCTCTAGGAGTCAGCAAAGTCGTTGAAAATCGTGGTTCAGGAAGTCACATGGGCCTTTCCTTGATCCATGTGGAAATAGTTCCCCTCAGGGGCAGAGGTGGGGAACTCTAATGGAAGATACCGCCCACATGGCAGAGGAGGCCTGCAGAATCAAGGATTTAGGGGCATTTTCTCTGATACATCCTAACAGTGCTCCTGAAAGGAGACTCGATTGTCCACTTCTGGAGACGGGGGGGGGGGGTATCCCTGCACCAGAGAACCTGGCTAGTGATTACAAAAGGTACATGGGTGCAGAGGATTATTTCCACAGATTATATAATGTCCTCCCTTAATGATGAACAGAATTCCTGAAGTTCCACCCAGTCAGAGTAAAGAAGCAGCACAAGAAATAATAAACTGCTAGAAAAAGTCATCCAAGGGGTCCTTCCAGACCAGAAGGAATCCAGAACCTACTAGAGATTTTTAGTGCCGAAGAAAATGGGACTGGTGACCAATTTTAGATCACTGCATTCTGAATAAATCAGTTCAGTACAGAAAGGTCCGGATGGTCATGGTTCACTCCATTTTTCCTTTCCTGCACCAGGACAATTGGATGTACTCAGTAGATCCTGCAGTATGCGTGCTGTCACATAAAAATGAACAGATGATCTAGAAGTTACCTATGCTTCTGGATGGTAGCCAGTTATCAATTCAGAGCTGTGCCCTTTGGCCTCACCACAGCCTCAAGGGTGTTCACCAAATGTATGTCAGTAGTAGCAGCCCACTTGAGATCGCAGGGATTCCAGGTGTTGCCTTACTTGGATAACTGGCTCATAACTGCTCCAGCCAGGCATCTGCTGATAAAAAACATGAGATTATGTACTCCAGCTGTGCTCTCACCTGGGAATTACCGTCAGTCACAAGAAATCCCAGCTAAGAACCATCTCGCATATTAGAGTTCATAGGAGTTTTGTTCAATATGGTATCGGTGACCGCCTCCCTTCCCTTACTAAGAGTACAGACTACTTAATTCAAGACAAAAAAAAATCCAAAGTTATCTGTCAGCTCAATTGATTCTCCAAGTTTAGTGTCAATGTCTGCTGTGTTAGTTCTGGTTCTGTTAGCAAAATGTCTTATGAGAATTCTTCACTGGACCTCTGCAACTCTGTGATCTTTTCTGCATTACCCTTTGTCCACCTAGATCAGAATAACTAAAGCATGCAAAAATTGTTTCTTGTGTTGGATTTACTCAGATAAGATTTTACAAGGCCACCCCGTCATCCCTCCTTCTCCCAAAGCCATGGTGACTGTGGACGCTCCCAAATCAGGTGGGGGAGGGGATCCTCCTTTGGAAAGACCATCCAAGGCACATGGTCCCACAAAGAGGCCAACATGCATGTCAGTGTCCTAGAAATGACAGCAGACCTTCCATGACTCTCTTGCAGGGACTATTGCAGTTCAGACTGACAATATGTCAGTGGTCTGGTACATCAAAAAACAAGGGGGCACCAGATCTTATCCCTTGTGTCGAAGAGTGTGGCAGTGGGCAGTCTCATCCACTTGATTTCTCATAGCAGTCGAGGAAATCCAATGTGATAGCAGATAGGTTGAGCAGGTCCATTTTATTATCTCACGAGTGGTCTCAACATTAGAGTTGTGGAAACGATATTCCACCAATGTGGCCAACTTTGCTGTGACCTCTTTGCATCTCCCCAAAACACATGCATCAGGTTTTGTCTTGATCCCCCCACCGGGGGAATCACCGAAGGGCACACTCCTCCATGATTGGCCTCCTCTGTGCTTATCCCCAACCCCTCTAATCCGCAAGTTTCTAAAGAGGGCATCTCGATTGAAGAGCACAGTCATCCTCATTGCTCCTTATTGGCCTTGTCAGATTTGGTTCACTTTTCTTTGACCTCATCTAGTTTCACCCTCCATGGATTCCAGATCCAGTTCCAGACCTCCTGTCTCACCCAGCAGACATGATTCACCTGGACATTTTAGGCCTAAAGCTGAATGCATGGTTTCTCCACTTCCATTGATAGCTACACAACCCAGACCCTCCTCCCCTTTCAGTCCTATTAGTTTGTCTTCCCATAAAGCTTCTACTAGGAAGGTTTACAGAAGTAGATGAAAAAGATTTATTTTTGGGCACAACTAAAAGACATTGACCCTTTTTCAGCACCAGTACCTAAAGTTCTTGAATTTTTAACTACAGCTTTTAATGAAGGGGCCAGCTCTGAGACTATTAAAGTACAACTAGCTGCCATTTCTAATTTTTTCATGTAAGAGTTAACAGTTCCACATTAGCTTCTTCGAAACTTTGTAAGATGTTCTTCGTGTCTCACTGTTGCAGTCATCACATTTGGGTGATCTGCCTGTAGGTAGCCCTTAGCCAGCCTGAATACCAGAGTCTTGGGATTTCTGCGTCTGGTGCTGTCGCTTCTTCGATGACGTCAGGTCTGTCAGGGGTATAAAACATGCAGCCAGTGACATTACATCAGTCTCTTTTGCTGTGCAGTGCCCGAAGCAGAAGCACTTCGCAAGTGCAGGTTGGCCTTCTCCTAAAATTTTCGTTTGAGTTTCAGACCCGAAGTCTTCAAAAAAACGTAAGTACCATGCTGGGGATCCTTTTTTCTTGCTCTAACCGGTCAGAAAAAAATAATTGTCTTGCCTGTGGAAAGCAAATACCTAATAGAGATTTTCATTCTTACTGCGTCACCTGTTTAGGTCCAGACCACGACGTCCCTCGCTGTTGTTTTTTTCCCTTGTTCAACGCCCGAACTATTCATCGTTGGGCTATTTTTGTAGCTAAATACTTTCGTTCTCGATCTCCATGCCCCGAAATGGCTTCATTAAGCCATCCGAGTACCGATCTTCCAAAAAAAGTAAGGATAAAGACAGAGACAAACCGCATAGGTCCAAAACTGCCGACGACGCTTCCATTAAGCTAGTTGTCAGTCCGCCGATACTCAGTGAGGTGCTTTTGCAGCCCCTGATACCCACTACTACAGATTCGCAGTCCTCTACTGAGACCCATTCGGAGTCCAGTATGCCACGTGATGCTTCTTTGACTTTGGAACGTGCGGATGTCTCTACCTTGGATGGGTGTGGAGCCACTGTGCAGGCACCGACTTCTGAGGGTATATTCAAGCCTGCAGACTTTCATATTAAACCGATGGCATCGTTTCCAGAAGTACTGAATTCCTCAGGCCTAAACTCTCATTACGCCTAGAAAACCGACGACCAAACCGCAGACTCAGGCCCATATGCCTCAAAAACAAATGCTTAGAATGACTGAAGACCTTATTACCTTAATTAGGGGAAGCCAGCCTTCCCCCTCTGAGACCTAGAACCGATTTTCTTTCTGATTCTTCTGATATCTCTGCTCCTTCTGATTACCAGGATTTGCCCTTATCTACTTGTGACAATTCCATTCCCTCTGCTTCCCCTCCAGAAGAGTTTTCTTCTGGTGAAACCTTGCATACCCTTAGGGAGCATTTCCACTGAGAAAGCCAGGACTATTCAGAGTCCAAAAAGAGACTTGGGGAATTATTACTCCTGCCTCAACACAGGCCTCTAGCTATCCCTCCTGTTCTGGCTATTGTAGATGGTTTTCTTGGAATCTAGCCTTAGCCCAGACACTACCTCCAGCTCCCAGAAAACCTGACCGGTACTACAGAGTACCTGTCTCTCACAGGTTCCTCTTCAAGAATCTTACTGCAGATCCAGAGACCATTTCCCAAGGACCAAAAGGCATTAAGGCTACTGCTGCCAAAAATCCTACCCATTCTGATAGAGATTCTAGAGCCTTAGATGGGGTAAAAAGGTGTACACTTCTGCTACTTTGGCCATTAGCGCTTTAAATTGTCAGTTTCATATATCAAAGTATCAGCAGCATATTATGGGACTACTTAAACAGAAAATTATGTTGATTCCTGACTGTGCTGAACACAAAGACTTGCAGGAGTTAATGCCTTCTGCAGAACAAGTTGGTAAACATACTTTGCAATGTGGCTTTGGTGCTTTAGAAGCATCTTGCAGGGCTGCTGTCACTGGGTCTGTACTTAGAAGGCATGCTTGGCTTAAGGAACAAAACTTGCCAGATCATGTTAAAGCTAAATTACTGGATGCATCATTAAACCAAGACCACCTTTTTTGGCAACAAAGCAGAAATCGTCCTCAAAAGGATGGAGGAAAAGCTAAATCTATGCATATTGTTAGATTTCCTACAAGTGCGGCCTCCCAGATTCAGTAGGCATTGCCCTTCAAAGAACTGGTCCTTTCCAGGCCTTCAGTCCAAACCCAGGAACAGCAGACCACCAAGACTTCAGTCTCAGGCTACGCACAGATCTAAGCAGTGGGGGAGCTCCCACTTCCAAAGCAGGGAGTAGTAAGCCACCTCCCTACGGAAAAATGGCACAATGACTTGACCTTAACCCTTCCAAGCCCTGCTTAACTACTTGCTCCCTTAGGAGGAAAGCTCGCCCTGCATGCAAAAAACTGACAGAGTTCCTTTAGGGCCAAATGGGTTTTGAACATAGTTTCCTGAGGATATAGATTCCACTTCCACACACTACCAACCCCAAATGGTTGGCCAGACCTTCCCCCAAATCAATGGGCGGAGGCCCAACAGCAGGTTCTCTCTCTTCTCAGTATCAGGGCATTTCAACCTATCCCAGCAGAACAAAGGGAACAAGGTTTTTATTCAAGACTTTTTCTGGTACCCAGAAAAGAAAACTCCTGGCGTCCTATCCTGGACACATCTATTCTCAACACCTTTCTAGTGGTTCCAAAATTCAAAATGCTAACTCAACAGCTTCTTCCTATGCTTGCCAAGGATGCTTGGCTGGCAACCCTAGACTTAAAGGATGCTTACCTGTACATCCCAATAAGAGAATCCTACAGACAGTACCTGTGTTTCAGGGTGGGCTCCATGCACTTTCAGTTCTCTGCACTTCCCTTTGGCTTATCTACTGCTCCCAGGGTGTTCACAAAGTGTCTAGCTCCAGCCGTTGCATTTTACAGGCAGAAATATTCAAATTTACCCATACTTGGACGATTGTCTGATTCATGCAGAAAGCCAGGACTTGCTATTACAACACCTGGCATTTGTAAAGAAACTTCTAACCTCACTGGGGTACACCATCAACAAAAAGAAATTTCGCCTAGTACCCTGCCAACAGATTGTATTCCTGGAAGCAAGCTTGAACACAACTTCCCAGATGGCATTCCTCACTCCGGAGAAACAAGTTTAGTTGGCAACCTACTTCAAGCTATTGGCCATAAAAACTCAGCTATATGCAAGGAAAATACTGCAAGCTCTGGGGTTCATGGCCTCTTGCATTCTGCTAATTCCATATGCAAGACTGCAGATGGGAAAACTCCAATGGTATCTAAGAAGCCTGTGGTGTCAACATTCTCAGGACCTGGAAACAATGATTCCTATCATTCCTTGTCTAAGGACAGAGTTCCTTTAGTGGGCAGAGGCCTGCTACCACAACAAGGGACTCCCTTTCACTCTACCCCCTGCTGCCCAAACCCTAACAACAGATGCATCAGACTATGCATGGGGTCTCACATGACATGGCAGTGCATTCAGGGCAAACTGAACCCGAGACAGATGCATCTGCATATCAATCAAAAAGAAATGTTAGCTGTACAGAATGCTCTGACAGCTTTCAAAGACCTTATTCTTCCAGGACAACTATTGGTAAAGACAGACACCAAGGTTATGTGGTACTTAAATAAGCAGGGGGGAACCCACTCCTACCCTTTCTGCAGACTAGCCTTGGCTCTGTGGAACACAGCCTTGAGCTATCAGGTACACCTACAACCTCAGTTCCTGTCAGCCAGACTAAATTTACTGGCAGACGACTTAAGCAGAAATCTCATGAACCCACAGGAATGGAAACTAGAACCCAAAATATTCAACCTCTTGAGGAGAAATGGGGGACTACAGAGGTAGACCAGTTTGCCTCCCCTCAGAAATACCAATTGAACAAATTTTGCACCAGAACTCCCCACAGTCAAGCTTGGAAAGTGGATGCCCTGTCCTTTACCTGTGAAAGCCTCTTGGATGTCCTTCAATGATGCATCTGCAAGTCATCACATATGGGTTGTCCTGCCTCAGGCAGCCCTTCGGTCGGCTGGATTCCAAAGTCTGGGTCCGGCGTCGGCTGATGTCACCCTTTCCCCGACGTCAGAGCACCTGGGGTATAAAAGCGTCAGCCGACGCCATCTTCCTCAGTCTTTCTTGCCGCGTGGTGCCCGAAGCAGAAGCAGTTCGCAAGTGCCAGTCTGCCAGCTCCTGTAATTCAGCTACCGAAGACTTCAAAAGCTAAGTACCCCGTTGGGGACTCTTTCTTGCCTCAGCCGATGTCAGATAAAGTTAATAATTGCTTAACTTGTGGGAAACAAATACCTCATAAGGATTTCCACTCTTACTGCCTCCCCTGCCTAGGCCCAGACCACGGCGTCTCGGCCTGTTCAGCCTGTGCTTCCTTCAACCGACGCACTCTTAGACGTCGGGCGGAGTTTGCAGAGGAATTTTTTGGGGCTAGTTTTTCATACAATATGCCGTTGGAGACTCCGACTTCACATTTAATAAAGAAACGGAAGGACAAGGACCGACACACGGGGACCGCTGTTTCGGTTGAAACCATGGCCAGGCCTACCGCGAGTGTCTCGGTCTCGGCTGAAACAGAGTCCTTGGTACTTCCGACCACCGAAACGGCTCAACCGACAACCTCGGCCCCGGAGGCCCCTGCTGAGTCAGTTATTGAATTTCCTTCAGAAACTGGTGTCTTGGAAACTTCCGACACCATTCCTCTAGACAAAACTACACCAGCACGTGGTGCAGCTAGGCCTCCTGCATCCATGTCCATAAAGGCATTCACCAGGGCTAAAGCTGCTAAACATACAAAAGCTATGCCTCCCAGGGTGATTCCTCAGGGACCCTCTACAAGTTCTCAGATTCTAACTTTAGCAGAGGACCTTATTTCCTTGATTAGGGGCTCTCAACCCCATGCGGACAGGGGCTCTCAACCTCCTCTAGACAAAAGGCCCAGGGTTGAGCCCTCTGATCCCCACTCCTCAGAGGAGGCCTCTGATGGCTCTGCTCTCTCGGACTACCAGGAGGAGGCTTTTTCGGCCTACGAGGATTCTGATGGAGAGGAATCAATCCCCTCGGCCTCCCCTCCTGAAGAACTATCCTTCGGGGAGACCCTTCACACTATGTGAGAGCATTTCAAATGGCAGGGCCAGGAATTCTCTGATTCCAGGAAAAGATTAAGAACTTTACTGCATTTACCTCAGCATAGACCTTTGGCTATTCCTCCTGTTTTGAATGTCATTGATGATGTGTACTCTAGCATAACCCCTGATCCTCTTCCCCCGGCCCCTGTCAAACCCGATAGGTACTACAGGGTCCCGGACTCGCATCATTTTCTTTACAAGGCCCACTCTGCTGATCCAGAAACTATTTCCCAGGGCCCTAAAGGGGTTGCAGCTGCCACTACTAAAAATCCACTCCCCTCTGAAAGGGAGTCCAGGGCTTTAGAGAGATGGGGTAAAAAAGTGTATACTTCTGCTACTCTTTCTATGAGGGCATTAAATTGTCAATTTCATATGATACAGTACCAAGAGTATTTGTTAGATGAATTGTATAAGAAACTGTCTTCACCTGAACCCCTAGATCGCAAATCACTTCAGGATCTGGTACATAACTCCCAGCAGGTTAGCAACCATTTCTTACAGTGTGGTTATGATGCATTGGAAGCTTCATGTAGGTCAGCTATGACAGGTGCAGTCATACGTAGGCATGCTTGGCTGAAGGAACAATCTCTGCCAGACCATGTTAAAGCTAAGCTTCTGGATGCTCCACTGGAAAAGCAAAAGTTATTTGGCTCCACTGCTCAGGAGGTCTTAAAGAAATTTGAGGAAAAGGCAAAATCTGTACAAACAGTCAAAGATTTTCTACAAGTCCCAACCACCAAGATTCAGCAGAAATTGGCCTACCAAGAATTGGTCCTTTCCGGACACAGAAAGATTTCAGAGAGGCAAGAACAGGCGTGCCAGAGGTAGAGGGCAAGCTAGAGGCTCCTACAGAGGACGTCAATGGCAGCCTTCCAACCAGAGAGGTAGTGCAGGACCTACAACTGCTGCACAAGGACAGGCTCAATGACTTTGCTTTGACTCCGCCAACCAGGGCTCAATTAGAAGCACCTTTGGGCGGAAAGCTTTCTTTATTCTCAGAGAATTGGCACAGTATTACAAGAGACAAATGGACACTGCAAATAATAGATAGAGGATACAGGTTCCATTTTCACACATTGCCAAAAAGAAAAGGCATGCCAGACCTGCCACCAAATCAAAGGGCAGAGGCTTTGAAACAAATCTCCAACTTAATGCAAATGAAAGCTATAGAAAAGGTTCCTCTTTCAGAACAAGGCCAAGGATTTTATTCCAGACTATTCCTTGTTCCAAGAAAAGAAAATCAATGGAGGCCTATTCTCGACTTGTCCACACTGAATACTTATCTCATTGTGCCAAAATTCAAAATGCTGACTCTACAGCAACTCCTTCCCATGCTGGGCAAGGGGTCTTGGCTGGTGACTCTAGACCTCAAGGAGGCATACCTGCATGTCCCTATCAGACAAAGTTGCAGAAAACACCTCAGATTTCTTGCAGGTTCAGAGCATTATCAATTCTCAGCATTGCCCTTTGGCTTATCTACTGTGCCCAGAGTATTCACGAAATGCCTGGCATCAGTAATTGCACACTGCAGACTTCAGGGATTCAAATATACCCATATCTGGACGACTGCCTTATACAAGCGGACAGCCAACAAACTTTGGTAAAGGACTTGAATTATGCCATCCACCTACTGCAGGCCTCGGGATATACAGTCAACATTCACAAATCAAGACTTGTTCCATCCCAAAGAATAACTTTTCTGGGTGCGGATCTAGACACAACCACCCAAATGGCTTTTCTCACAGAAGAAAAACAAAGACAACTACCGGATTACTTCAAAAATCTGACAAGACAAACTCAGCTGACTGCAAGGAAAATCTTGCAGGCCCTGGGTTACATGGCATCTTGCATTCTTCTGATTCCACAAGCAAGGCTGCATATGAGGAAACTACAATGGTACCTAAGGAGTTTATGGACTCAGCACAGTCACACCTTAGAAACTGTGATCCCACTCATTCCATGCCTCCAAAAGGAATTTCTGTGGTGGGCTCAAGCAAGCCAGTCAAACAGGGGTCTGCCCTTCAGCAAGCCAATAGCCAGCCAAACCATTACAACGGACGCTTCAGACCACGGTTTGGGAGCACACATGGAGGGCAGATGTATTCAAGGACTATGGTCACAAAAGGAGCTACGCATGCACATAAACCAAAAGGAAATGGTGGCAGTGATGCATGCAATCGAGGCCTTCAAACTCTTTCTGCATCAAGGCCATCTGCTAATAAGGACAGACAACACCACAGTTATGTGGTACATAAACAAGCAAGGAGGCACCCATTCCTACTCTCTTTGCAGACTGGCAATGAATCTATGGGAACTTTCCTTGAAACTCAATATAGACCTGCAATCCCAGTTTCTGCCAGGAAAAGACAATATACTGGCGGACAGCTTAAGCAGAAATATCATGGATGCACACGAATGGATGCTGCACCCAGACATCTTCCTACAGATAACACAATCATGGGGAAGGCCAGACATAGATCTTTGTGCCTCCCCCCACAATCATCAGCTGAAGAAATTCTGCTCAAGGACATACCACCCACAAGCATGGAAAGTGGACACCCTATCTTTCAGCTGGAGAACTCTAACAGTGTATGCATTTCCACCTCTTCCATTAATGACCAAGGTCTTAATGAAGATCAGGACAGAGCAGCCAAAAGTGATTCTGATAGCTCCGGACTGGCCAAGACAGCACTGGTACCCACTGTTAAAGAGCATGTCACGCACAAAACCATGGCCTCTTCTTCAATGGCCACTTCCCCTGATACAGCACAATTACAAAACTCTGCATTCCAACCTGAAAACCTTGCAACTAACAGCCTGGAAAATACCTTGACTTCTCCTCAGGATAAGCTATCCAAGAGAGTGAAGGATATCATCATGGAAGCTCGCCGGCCTTCCACAAGAAAGGCATATTCAGCAAAATGGAAAAGATTTCACACTTGGAGCACCACAAAGGGCCTAGATGCGACAGTGATGAACATGGCACATATCCCGGAATACTTGGCAGAAATGCTCCACAATGGCCTGTCTTGCTCTTCCATTAAAATTCATGCTTCAGCAATTTCAGCAGAGTACAATACTGATCCACCTGTCTTTTCTCATCCTCTCCTAAGGCATTTTCTAAGAGGAATTAAAAACCTCAATCCTCCAAGGAAACCTCCAGTGCCTACTTGGGACCTTAACTTCGTGTTGGAAAAACTAACTCTGCCTCCCTTTGAACCAGCAGCTTCTGCAGAACTACAGTTCCTGTCTTGGAAGACCGCCTTCCTTCTGGCCATAACCTCAGCAAGAAGAGTATCCGAGTTACATGCCCTCATGGCAGTACAGCCATTTATTTTTCATCGGGACAGAGTCTCATTGAGAACCAATCCTTTTATGCCAAAGGTGGTATCCAGGGTCTCATTAAACCAAGCTATTCACCTGCCTACCTTCTTTCCAAGTCCACAAAACAAAGGGGAGAAACTTCTGCACACCCTGGACATACACACACAGTTGCGCTACTACTTGGACAGAACTAAAAGCTACAGAAAAACTGACCAGCTGTTGGTAGCATATGCTGCTGGGGCACAAGGAAAAGCAATTTCCAAACAGACAATTTCAAAATGGATAGGGAATTGCATTCGTTTTTGTTATTCCTTTCATGGAAAAACTGTGCCAGCTAACATTAGACCTCATTCCACCAGAGCCACAGCCACCTCCACAGCCTTCTTAAGAGGGGTGGCTACCAAGGACATTTTAGAAGCTGCTACATGGAGCTGCGTGCATACATTTTCCAAGCATTACAATTTACCTTTATTTTCCAGATCCAGAGCAGGCTTTGCTACGGCAGTCCTGCAGGGCATTTTAGCTACACCATTCTTTACATAGATCCTCCACCCCCAGATTGGCTATGGTATTCTACCCATATGTGATGACTGCAGATGCATCCTTGAAGGACATAGTACAGTTTTGTACCTACCATAAATGTAGATGTCCGAAAGGTATGCATCTGCAGTCAGGTTTACCCTCCCTCCTTCCCCTCTTTGGTATTTATTGGGTACTTTTCCCTCTCATAGCTAGCTGGGGTTATCTATTATGGTGTATTTGTTTTATATACATATATATATATATATACATATATATTTCTGTGCATGTTTGGAATTATTGCATTTCTCCAAATTTAGCCTTCCTTTGAGGGCACCTGGCATCTGGGGCAAGAAACACTGAGGAAGATGGCTGGCTGGCGCTTTTATACCCCAGGCTCAGACGCCGGGAAAGGCGACATCAGCGGCCGGACCCAGACTTTGGAATCCGGCCGACGCAGGGGCTGCCTGAGGCAGGACAACCCATATGTGATGACTGCAGATGCATACCTATCGGACATCTACATTTATGGTAGGTACAAAACTACTTTTTATGCCTTCCCCCCTGCCTCTCCTCTCGAAGGTTCTACTAAAGATCATGCAAGGACAAGCCAAGGATACTTATTGCACCAGACTGGCCATGCCAGTACTGGTACACCCTCTTGCGCAGTATGACACTGCTACAACCATGGCACCTGCCTCAGGACCCCTTCCCTGCTGCCCCAGCAGGTGGGCCAGATTCTGCACCCTCAGCTTTAAACCCTGAACCTTGCAGCCCGGCTAATTCCATGAGCTCTCCTCTAGCATCCCTCCGTAAGCAGGTGCTGGATGTCATTCTGGAGGCAAGGAGGCCTAGTAGCAGAAAATCCTATGCTGAAAAGTGGAAAAGATACTGTTCTTGGAGCCGGGCTCAGGGGATGGGCACAACAGTGCCCAGCTTACCTCATGTTCTAGAGAAGTTAACAGAAATGCTCCACAAGGGCCTATCTTCTTGTCAATTAAGATTCGTGCCACTGCCATTTCAGCTCATTATAATACTGAGCCCACCCCTCTTCTCTCACCCCTTGCTAAAACAATGCCTTAGGGCCAAAAATGTAAGACCCCCAAGGAGAGCTCCCATTCCAGCCTGGGACCTTAACTTTGTATTGGAAAAGCTCACTCCCCCCTTTGAGCCAGCTGCAACAACAGAGGTGAAATTCCTTTCTTGGAAAACCGCCTTACTTCTAGACATCACTTCAGTAAGAAGAGTGTCTGAATTACAGGCCCTCATGACAGTGGAACCCCTCATTATCTTCCATGCGGGGACGGGGTTTCCCTCAGGACTAATCCTTCCTTTATGCCCAAGGTGGTGTCTAATGCGGCTCTAAACCAGTCCATTCATTTGTCTACTTTTTGCCCTAATCCACAAAACAAAGGGGAACGGATACTGCACTCTGGACGTGCACAGACAACTTGGATTCTGTTTGGACAGGACTAAGCCTCTCAAAAAATCTGAACAGCTGCTAGTTGGCTTTGCTGCAGGGGCAGAGGGGGAAGGCCATTTCAAAGCAAACCATTTCCAAATGGACTGCCCATTGCATTAATTTCTGCTACAAGCACCATAGACCCCCACAGGGGGGTAAGATCACATTCCACCAGGGCTGCATCTACCTCTACGGCATTTCTCATAGGAGTCCCTACCAGGGACATCCTGGAAGCTGCTACCTGGAACTCTGTACATACCTTCACCAAGCATTACCACCTGCCTCTCTTCTAAATCCAGAGCTGGATTTGCCACAGCGGTCTTGCAGGGCTTAATAGCTGGCCCTAATGCTCTTTAACTACCTCCTCCCTTCCTTAGCTTTGGGAATCAACCCAAATGTGATGACTGCAACAGTGAAACACAAAGAACATGGTACCGTTGTGTACACTTACCATAAATGTGGATCGAGTGTATTCACTGTTGCAGTCCTGGTTACCCTCCCTCCAACCTCCTGACTTCCCTTGACTTTTACCTTTCCTTCTTGTTTTGCATATATTATATCATGTGTATTTGCTTTTTGCTGGGGGTGTTCCATTACCATATAATTGCTTCCTGTTGTGGGGGCACCTGACATCTGAGGCAAGAAAAACTGATGTAATGGCGTCGGCTGCATGTTTTATACTCCTGACGACCTGACATCATGGAAGAAACAACAGCATCAGATGCAGAAATCTGAAGACTCTGGTATTCAGGTCGGCTGAGGGCTACCTGCAGGCAGGTAACCCAGATGTGATGACTGCAGCAGTGAATACACTCTATCTACATTTATGGTAAGTGTACGCAACTGTACTTTTCTCCTCTTCCTTGTCTCGAGGGTGAACTTCACTGGTGGATCCAGCAGTTCTCTCTAAATCCATTGTTCCCTTTTCATCCCACTTCTTCCCTCTCAGCAGCTGTTCACAGATGCTTCAGACATTGGATGGGGAGCAGTTTTTGACTCCCTAAAGGTGCAGGGTGTGTGGTCTCCTTTTCAACAGCAAGAGCACATTAGTGTCAGAGGTGAGAGCTCTTCTGCTGATGCTTCAGGCAGGCGTTTCAACCTGTTTTCTCCCTGGGACCTCTCAAGGTATTTGCAGACAACACTACAGTGATGTGGCATGTAAACAAACGGGAACAAGATCTTGTCGTCTTTGATGGTTGGCACTCCTGATGTGGAATCTTGCTGTCCAGTATGAAGTGACTTTTCAGGCAGTTTACATTTTCCTAGATCAAAACATTGTGGCAGACACTCTGAGCAGGTCTCCAACTCACTCCCATGAATGGATGTTTCACAGGAATTTGTATCTGGACATTGTTCACCAGTGGGGTACTCTTCAAATAGCTCTGTTTGCCTTCACTTTGAACAGACACCTTCCTCTCTGTTGTGTCATAGTCCCCGGTCCACTGGTTTGGAAGGGGTTGTTTGTTTATGCGTTCCCTCCCCTTCCCCTCATTCCAGAAGTCGTGTTCAAAATACAACAGGATGCTTCCAAAATCTTGGTGGTGATTTCCTTTTGGCAGAAACAGCATTGGTTCCCTCTTCTGCATTTAGCCAAGGGCAAACATTACAAGATGTTCATCGTGCATACAGCTGCAGTAATCACAGATGGGTTTTCTGCCGTCAGGCGGGTCCTCGGTCGGCCGAATTCCAAAGTCTAGGTCCGGCGTCTGTTGTCGCTTTCTTTCCTGACATCAGTGCGACGGGTATACAAGACACATCCGACGCCATTTTCTTCAGTCTTTTTTGCCGCGCGGTGCCCGAAGCAGAAGCAGTTCGCAAGTGCCGGTCAGCCAGCTCCTGAATTTACGAAAAATTGGAAACCGAAGTCTTCTTTAAAGCTAAGTACCCCGTTGGGGAAACTTTTCTTGCTTCAGACCGATGTCAGACGAAGTTAACAATTGTATTTCTTGTGGGAAGCAAATACCGCATAAGGATTTCCATTCCCTCTGCATACCTTGTTTAGGCCCAGACCACGACATCTCAGGCTGTCGCTTTTGCGCTACTTTCAATAAACGCACTATTAAGCGTCGGGCGGAGTTCGCCCAACACTTTTTTGGTAAAGCCTTTGATTATAAAATGTCGTCGGAGACTCCGACTACCGTTTTGTCCAAAAACGCAAGGACAAGGACCGACACGCGAGGTCCGCGGTCTCCACCGACACCACGCCAAAACCGGCTACACGTGGTCCAGTGCTCAGCGAGACACCTACGCAGCCCCTGACTACCGACGACACTTGTGTCTTCTGTAACCGAGACCGCAGGTACCTCGGCCCATACCCAGACTACAACCACCAAAGCCACTGTGAGTGTTGAGCCTCCTAATGTGGATAGGTCCACTTCCACCCATGGTGTCTTTAGACCCTCATCTTCCTTTTCCGTAAAGGCTTTTACTTAGTCCAAATCAGCCTTGCATCCAAAGAGGCCTGTTGCACAAGGCCCATTTCCAGACCCCATGCCTAAAAAGCAGATGCTAAAAATGGCTGAGGATTTAATTACTCTTATCAGGGGTTCCCAGCCCCCTCCAGACAAGAGACCCAGAGTGGAGGAAGATTCTCCCTCTTCTGACCAGGGCTCCATTTTTTCAGAACATTCTGATGTAGAGGAACACTCGTACACCCCTTTGAAGATTCTGATGCAGAGCAGTCCATTCCTTCTGTATCTCCCCCAGAAGATTTTTCTTTTGGGGAAACCTTGCACACCTTGAGGGAACACTTCCATTGGGAAGGCCAAGACTTTTCTGATTCTAAGAAAAGACTTGGGGAATTTCTTTTGTTACCTCAACACAGACCTCTGGCGATACCTCCTGTCTTGGACATACGTGATGATGTTTACTCGGAGTCTTGCCTTAATCCGGATTCCCTGCCTCCTGCCCCAGTCAAGCCTGATAGGTACCACAGAGTTCCTAACTCTCACCAATTTCTTTACAAAAGCCATAATGCTGACCCTGAAATCATTTCTCAAGGCCCCAAGGGAATGAAGGCCTCTACTGCTAAGAATCCACTACCTTCCGAAAGAGAGTCTAGATCCTTAGAAAGGTGGTGAAAAAAGGTATATACCTCTGCCACCCTAGCCATGAGGGCCTTAAATTGTCAGTTCCATATGCTTAAATATCAGCAGTTTCTGTTATCACAATTAAGAAATAAAATGTCTCAACCTGAACAACCAGATTTGAAGGAGTTGCAGGATATGATGCAAAGTGCAGAACAAGTGGGTAAACACACCTTACAATGTGGCTATGATGCCCTAGAGGCCTCAAGTAGAGCTGCTGTTACAGGATCAGTCATTCGTAGACACGCCTGGCTTAGGGAACAAATCTTGCCTGATCATGTTAAAGCTAAACTACTAGATGCTCCTTTACAAAAGGATGTACTATTTGGTACTAATGCTGAGGAGATACTACGGAAAATGGAAGAAAAAGCTAAATCTATGCAAACTGTCAAAGCTTTTCTACAGGTTCAACCACCACGTTTTAGCAGAAATTGGCCTTCTAAAACTGGTCCTTTCCAGCCACGGACAAGCCCCAAAGAGGTAGATACAGGCACAAGGGCAGAGGACAATCTCTAGGATCATATAGAGGCAGACAATGGCAAACTCCAGCACCAAGAGGTGGCGAAGACAGTGCACAACAATACAGGAAACCAACCCAATGACTTCCTCCTTTTCATGCCAAGCAAGTCTCAGCTGGCAGCACCCTTGGGAAGAAAGCTGGCATTATTTACAAGAAATTGGCATATTATCACAACAGACAAATGGATCCTGGACATTATAAACAGAGGCTACAGATTTAATTTTCACACTCTTCCAAAAATGAGAGGCATGCCAAACCTGCCACACAATCAAAGGGCAGAGGCACAAATACAAATTTCAAAGCTCATGGACATGAAAGCTATTCAAGAGGTATCTATTCACGAACAAGGTCAAGGTTTTTATTCCAGACTATTTCTGGTACCAAGGAAAGGAACCGACTGGAGACCCATTTTGGACTTATCCATCCTAAACACATTTCTACTGCACCAAAATTCAAGATGCTCACATTACAGCAGCTTCTTCCCATGCTGGGCAAGGAGTTTTGGCTGGTAACATTGGACCTCAAGGAGGCATACCTGCATGTCCCAATCAGACAAAGCTGCAGAAGATACCTCAGATTTCTTGCAGGTTCAATCCACTATCAATTCTCTGCATTGCCCTTTGGCTTATCTACTGCGCCCAGAGTATTCACAAAATGCCTGGCATCAGTAATTGCCTACTGCAGACTTCAAGGGATACAAATTTACCCTTATTTGGACGACTGCCTGATCCAAGCGGACAGCAAGCACATACTTCTGGAGCATCTGGCTTATGTAACACAGCTATTGAATTCTCTGGGATACACAGTCAACAAAGAGAAATCCAGGCTAACACCATCTCAGAAAATAACTTTCCTGGGTGCCAACTTGGACACAAACACCCAGATGGCCTATCTCACTCCAGAAAAACAGGGGCAACTCACTCAGTACTTCAAAATACTAGCAAATTGTACCAGGCTCACTGCAAGGAAAATCCTGCAGGCTCTGGGCTTCATGGCATCTTGCATTCTTTTAATCCCATGTGCAAAGTTGCATGTGAGGAAACTTCAGTGGTACCTAAAAAACCAATGGTCTCAACACAGCCACAGTTTGGAAACAATAATACCAATAATCCCATGTTTGCAAAAGGAATTTCTATGGTGGGCCCAAGCATGTCAAACAAACACAGGTCTTCCATTCTGCAATCCTCAAGCAAATCAAGTCATCACAACAGACGCCTCAGACTATGCCTGGGGGGCACACATGACAGACAGGTGCATTCAGGGCAAATGGTCCCAAAAGGAAAAGCACCTTCACATCAATCAAAAAGAAATGCTAGCAGTGATAAATGCAATTACAGCTTTCATGGACCTCCTGCATCCAGGGCAATTGTTGATAAGAACGGACAACACCACAGTAATGTGGTACATAAACAAGGAGGAACACATTCATACCCCCTGTGCAGGCTAGCCATGTCACTTTGGAACTTGGCTCTGGAATGGCAAATCGAGCTTCAAGCACAGTACTTGCCAGGTTTGGAAAACACGCTGGCAGACAATCTAAGCAGAAATATGACAGACCCACAAAAATGGAAGTTGCATCCTCAAGTATTTACAAAGATGATCCAAGCGTGGGGAAGACCAGACATAGATCTCTTCGCCTCCCACAGGAATCATCAATTGGAAAAGTTCTGTTCAAGGACCTTTCATCCAAAGGCCTGGAGAGTGGACGCCCTTTCTTTCAGTTGGGCAGCATGGACAGTTTACGCTTTCCCACCTTTGCCTCTTCTGCCCAAGGTGCTCTTGAAAGCAAGATCAGACAGACCGAAGATGATACTGATTGCTCCAGACTGGCCAAGACAACACTGGTACCCACTCCTGAGGAGCCTAACGCATACTCCTCCCTGGTCCCTACCTCTAATGCCTCTTCTACTGACTCAGCACAGCTACAAAACTCTTCACAGTCAGCTGAAAACACTCAATCTCACTGCATGGAAAATTCCTTAACACCACAACAGACCCTACTCTCCAAAGAGGTGCAGGATGTCATTTTGGAGGCCAGAAGGCCATCTCCTAGAAAGGCTTACTCCGGAAAATGGAAACGGTTTTGCTCTTGGAATAAGAAAAAAGGCCAGGATCCTAGAAAACTGAAGTTGCCTCAGATATTACAGTATCTAGCTGAGCTGTTGAACAGTGGACTTTCATTTTCCTCCATAAAAATTCATGCCTCAGCCATTTCTGCAGAATTCAACACTGATCCACCCTTATTCTCTCACCCACTCTTAAGACAGTTCCTCAGAGGGGCTAAGAATATAAGACCTCCAAGGAAACAACCAATACCAGCCTGGGATCTTAATTACATTCTAGAAAAATTAACATTACCTCCCTTTGAACCAGCTGCCTCAACAGATTTGCAATATTTGTCCTGGAAAACAGCTTTCCTTCTGGCCATTACCTCAGCTCGTAGGGTTTCGGAACTACAAGCCCTCATGGCTGTGCAGCCCTTTCTCATCTTCCATCAGGACAGGGTTTCCCTACAAACCAACCTGTCATTTATGCCTAAAGTGGTATCCAGGGTAGCTTTAAATCAGGCCATACACTTAACTACCTTTTACCCCAATCCTCAAAACAAAGGGGAAAGGCTGCTACACTCCTTAGACATCCATAGACAGCTACGTTATTATTTGGACAGAACAAAGCCTTTCAGGAAATCAGAACAACTTTTTGTGTCCTATGCTGTAGGAGCTCAAGGGAAGCCAGTTTCCAAACAGACAATTTCAAAATGGATAGGCCACTGCATACGGTTTTGTTACTCCTTTCATGGAAAATCTGTTAATACAGGCATCAGATCCCACTCCACCAGGGCCACAGCTACCTCTACAGCCTTCCTCAGAGGAGTTCCTACCAAAGATATTTTGGAGGCAGCCACTTGGAGTTCTCTGCATACCTTCACAAAACACTACCACCTACCTTTATACTCCAAAACTAGAGCAGGCTTTGCCACTGCTGTGTTGCAGGGCATTCTGGCTCCTCCCAGTTCCACCTAGTGCCTACCACCCGTGCGTAGCTTTGGGATTCTACCCATCTGTGATTACTGCAGCTGTATGCACGTTGAACATAGTACAGTTTTGTACCTACCATAAATGTAGATGTTAGAGTGCTAATACAGCTGCAGTACAGGTTTCCCTCCCTCCTTCCCCTCTTGGTAAAGGCCTAGGGGCTAACCCCTCCTCATACAACCTGATTGGGTTATCCTTCTATGGTATATTTGCTTGCAACTACTGATTTTTGATTATATTGCATTGCATGAATATATATATAATTTATGTATTGCCTTCCTTCTGGGGGCACCTGACATCGGGGGCAAGAAAGACTGAAGAAAATGGCGTTGGCTGTGTCTTACATACCCCTATCACACTGACGTCAGGAAAGAAAGCGACAACAACCGACGCCGGACCTAGACTTTGGAATTCGGCCGACCGAGGACCCGCCTGACGGCAGAAAACCCATCTGTGTTTACTGCAGCTGTATTAGCACTCGAACATCTACATTTATGGTAGGTACAAAACTGTACTTTGCCTCATAGGGTGGCTATTCTCACACAAGACAAGGGATCTCTCATCCATCCCCACCTGTCCACTCTTCAACTGGCACTGACTGTGGGTGATAGGATTTTGATTCCACATACACTTTTTTTTTCTGAAAACCTTAAGGTCCTGCAGGAGGCCAGGAAGCCCAAGACTAGGAAATCCCTTTTTATCCAAATGGAAGAGGTTTTCTGTTTGGTGTCTTTCTCAAAACCTGGATCCACTTTCTGTGGATACTCCTTTGGTTTTGTTTTATCTGTGTGAATTGCTCAATGCTGGGATGGCTTAATCTTCTGTTAAGGCTCATTTATTATCTGCTTTTGCTTGTCTGACTTTATCTCCTCCTTTGGCTTCTAGATTTGAGGCTAATCCCAGTCATCCAGCCAGTGTATAGAAGTCTAAAGCTACTGTAAGGTACATGCAACATCGCACATAGGATCCCATCCAGTGTTGGTCATTAAGTGACGTTGTATATATAGCAGACATTGGCACGTACCATCCTCAGAACTTTTCTGTCGCCAATCTGAATGTCCTCTCCAGTCTTTTGCTCGTCAGCCAAGTTGCGGATTCTGATTCAGTTAAGTGCCCCACTGGGGTTTTTTCTTACACTCTCATGCTACCGTTTGCTTGTTTGCTGAGGTAACATGCCATCTAGGGCAAGTGTCTGTGTGGAAGGCATATTCCACATAAAGATTTCCACAATCTGTCTGTCTCTTGCCTAGGCCCTAACCACGACCATACCTCCTGTGCTTTTTTATAAGGCCTTTATCCCAAAGACTCTGCATAGTCATCTCGCTTTTCTTGATCTATATCTACAGAACCAGCATCTTAAGCACTTAGCACATGACGCTATGGAAGGTGTCTGGTCCTTCATGGGAGCCTGCTCCAAAGAAGGGCAAAAAATCCAGGCCTTAAGTTTTTGCTGCTCCTCCAATTCCAGATGTTTCTCCCAAGGCTGATGTTGGCCCAGAGACCTGTTTGGAAGTAGCTGGAGATTCTTCCGGAGATACTGTTGTGGGGGCCCCGAAGGATCCTGCTAGCACATCCTCAGTGGAGGGGGGGTATGCAGACATACAGTTCGGGCATAGGGGGGAACCCAGGCTCATTGTTTCTGAAGGCTCTCGAGGCATTACACAAATCCTGATTCATTAGGGCATCCCTAGCTATATTGTAGAATGTAGACAAACGTTTGGTCCTTCGTCCTTCCCCCATATGGAACCATTGAAGAAGCAGAAAACCAAGCATTTATGGCACTTAAGTAATGCACAGGATATGTTCTTCATGTTTCACTGTTGCAGTCATCACCTGTGGGCTATCCTTGCTGCGGCAACCCTCGGCTGGCCCGAATACTAGAGTCACTGTTTTTCTGCATTGGCTGCTGTCGCTTGTTGTCTGACGTCAGGTAGTCAGTGCTGTAAAGCAAGGCAGCCGACACCATTACATCAGTCTTTCTTGCCGTGGAGGCCGTAGTAGAAGCAGTTCATACTTGTGCCGGTCGGTAGCTACCAGAGTTTGAATTTCAGCTGAAAACGTCTAAAGCTAAGTACCCCATTGGGGATCCTTTTTTCTTGCACAAACCGATGTCCAAAAAAGTTAATTGTCTCGCCTCTGGCAAGCAAATCTGAGACCGACTTAAATTTTTACTGGGTCACTTCTTTAGGCCCAGACCACGAAGTCCCCCGTTGCCAGTTCTGTACCCTCTTTAACGTGAGAACCATTAGTTTTTGAGCTCTTATTGTAGCCAGGTATTTTTGTTCTCAGTCTTCACATTCCGAAATAGTGTCCATCAGCCAACAATCCTTAGACATTCCAAAAAATCATAAAGATAGAGACAAGACCACACAAGGCTAAGCTTTCCGATGACTCTACAGTTAAAACAGGTCGTTTCTCTGGAATTCAGTGAGGTGCCTTCGAGGCCCCCTTATGCTGAATCTGATACCTTTGCAGGCCTCTACCGAGACCCTTTCAGAGTTTGGTATGCTGCAGAAATCTTCATCTTCCAAACCTTTGGTTGTGTCTGCAGCGACACAGGCACTGGCTTCCAAGGAGGTTTTTTCGCACTACCGAATCTAGACAAAAACAGAAGTCTTCTCATCCAACTACCGTTTCTCTGACCGATGGATACTCTTAGGCCTAGAAGCAAGGCCACTCCTAGACAATCTACCTCTAGCCACCATCTTTTTCAGCTCCACCACCCCAAGCTCAAATGCTTAAAAATGGTGGAGGATCTTATCTCCCTTATCAGGGGTAGTCAGGTCACAACTTCGAAAAGGAGAAGAGTCCCTTCTCCTGAAATTCTGACAGAACAGGATTCTGGGGAGTCTGATTATTCAGATTTTGAAGAGAAACAGCAACCTCTTACTGCTTATGAGGATTCAGATGCAGAGGAATCCATTCCTTCTGCCTCCCCACCATAGGATCTTTCCTTTGGGGAAACCCTTCACACCCTCGGGGAACATTTCCACTGGGAATCCCGGGACTTCCCTCAGTCTAAGAAAAGACTAAGAGATGATGTTCTTCGTGTTCCACTGTTGCAGTCATCACATTTGGGTAGTGGTTATCTGCTTGCAGTAGCCCTCAGTTGGCCTGATCATCAAAGTCTTGGGTCCTGCGTTGGTTGCTGTCTCATCTTCCACGACATCAGGTAGTCAGGAGTATAAAGCATGCAGCCGACGCCATTACACCAGTCTTTCTTGGCGGAAGAAGCAGTTGGACTCCTGAAATTTCCGTTTGAGTTTCAGAACTGAAGTCTTGAACTAAAGCTAAGTGCTCCATTGGGGAAACTTTTTCTTGCTGTAAACCGATGTCAGTAAAAGTCAGTAATTGTATTTCTTGTGGAAAGCAACTACCTCATAAAGGTTTTCATTTAAACTTTATTCCTTGCCTACGCCCTAACCACAAAGTATATTGCTGTCGGTTTTGTGCCTTATTTAAACAACCAACTATTCGTCATCGGTATATTTACGATTCTAAATATTTTTGTACTCTCCAATTATCCAGATATGGCTTCAGTAAGCCACCCGACTACCGACATTCCGAAAAAAATGCAAAGAAAAAGAGACAGGCCGCCTAGGTTCAAAGCTGCCGACGACGCTTCTCCTTAGCTAGTCGCCAGTTCGCCGGTACTCAGTGAGGGGCTTTCACAGCCCCTGATACCCGCTACTTCAGATTCGCAGGCCTCTGCTGAGACACATTCAGAGTTCGCTATGCCGCGAGATGCTTCAACTGTGGAACCTGCGGATATCTCTACTTTGGATGGGTCCAGAGCTGCTGTGCAGGCACCGGCTTCAGAGGGTGTATGCAGGCCTACTGACTTGAATATTAAACCAATGCCATCTTCTTCAAGGACTAAAACTCGATCCATGCGTAGAAAATTGACGGCCAGACCACATGGTCAGGCTTCTATGCCTAAAAAAACAAATGATAAGAATGGCTGAAGACCTTATTACTTTAATCCGGGGGAGCCAACCTTCCCCCTCTAAGAGACCTAGGACTGAATTAGCTTATACTTCTGATCAGGATTCTGAAATTTCTGATGTGAAGTTGTTAAATCTCGCCGTTTATTCTCACTGATGAGGTTGGAGCCGATCCTGTGTAAGCTCAAGGTTTGCCAGTAGCTAGAGACCAAGCCCCTTATCCCACAATGCACTGCTGGAATTACCTCATATCTAGTTTGCTGCGGCAAGAGAGATCTCTGTGATCTAGCTAGCTTGGACCTTTCAGCTTTTCCCGTTAGAGTCGCTATTACCGAACCCGATTGGCAGTAGATTTTTGTGTACTGACTTGCCAGGCCTGACGCACAACCTTCAACGAAGGTAGAGCGACTTCTGCATGGAGAGATGCGTGAATGGGCGTACCTTCGTTGAAGGTTGTGCATCAGGGCTGGTAACTCGGCACATAAAAATCAACTACCAATCATTAGCGGACCGGAGTTCTGCTGTGGCGACTCCTTACCGGGAAAAGCCGAAAGACACAAACAAACCATGGGATCTTTTCCATTTGTGAAAAAAAAAAATAGCAAGTTTTTGATAAAAAATCTTCTATTTCTCTTGGATATTTTCTTATAAACAGTTTGAGTGTTAAAAATTTTTAATAATAGAATCAGTAGTTTGTGATAGTGCCCTGTTGGCTTAGTTGGTTTTGTGTGGGCCTTTTAGCCCTATTTAGAGTTAATAATCACTACTTTCTTCTGGTCAGGTTTTTTCTCAGTGGGCCTGTTTAGCCCTGTATTTGTAATTTATAGTTTAACTCTATCATAGATAGTGCCCGGTTTGGGCTTATTTGCTTTCCTTAATTAATGTGGGTCTTTACAAAGAAAGGAAGGACTTCACTCTATTAGTTTTAGTATACTGTTTTTTTGTAGTATACTGTTTAGTATGTCGGATGACAAGGAAAAATCCCATCCTAAATCGGGATTCAAGAAATGCCCAGATTGTGGGCTGAAAATGTCCACCACTGACGGACACATTGAATGCGTTTACTGTCTGGGGGCTAAACACATCCAAGATACTTGCAGCATTTGCCAATCCTTTTCTTCAAGAGTCCTCTTGGAGAGAAGGAGGAAGCTAATTGACAGGGGATTATTGCAGCATTCCTTTTCTGAGGTGTTGAGTAGCCATGATGCTAGCACTTCTTCCAAATCCTCAAAAGTTTCGGATCCCAAAGTTACAAAAAAGGCAAGAACTTCAGAGGGTAAAGGGTAATCGGTTCCACAGACCTTGTAACAGAGTGTCCCTTCGATTCGGAGCCTGCTCCCAGTCTTGGAGCCGGTCTCTGAGGTTCCCTCTTCTCCTCTGCTCCAGTCAGCACCTTCGGTGCATTCATCAAAGTCTTCAGTCAGCCTTTCAGATTTGGACATGGATCAGCTAGTGCAGAAGCTTTTACAGGCACCAGAACTTGCCAAATTGTTGTCGGCCCCGACCATCTCGTCTGTGCCGAAGACCATTGAACCGGATTTGTCTACTCCTCCGAGCCGTACTGGACACTGAGCCGAAGGAACCTGAGCCAGTGATTGTCGAACCCTTGGAGCGGATACCTGCACCGGTGTTATCGGCTCCATCTACTCGGATGTCCTCGGCACCGACCGAGGACTCTAGGAGCAGACGCTGTCCCATCGGGTCCGTGGAGGATAGTCAGACAGATTTGTCGGTGTCTACTCTTCCTCTTGGGGCTTCGGCACGGATGAGCTTGGCTCCTACCTTGGGCTCTGAGCCCATGGTTTTGGTGCGGGAGGATCGGACGGGCTTTTTGGGTCCGTCTACCCCTTCTCGTCGGAGCCATGGCATCTTCGATGCTATGAGGAGAGTTCCGTCTCCCAAGACAATGTCCGCATCGGTTCGGCCTTCCCTCTCCCCTCAAGCTCCTGTATCTGTTTCTTTGTCTACCGGTCCCCCTAAGCGTAGAGACTCTGAGCCTCAAGTACCTCCACAGGGCGTTCCCTGCTCTTCTGAGACCTCCCCAGATCCCCCCCACTGAGGAGGTGCCCAGGAAGAGGCTGTGCAAGAGGAGGCACTTAGACTCCCCACATAAGTCTGACATCTGACACGGACTTGAATGAGTCAGAAGCGTCCCCTCGATACCCCTCTGAGGATGTCTCCTTTGCAGAGATATTAGAGATCCTTAGTCAGAGGGGCGATTGGCAGTGCAAGACCCCTACTGAGGACGAGTCCCTGCTCTTGAAGGCTTTTGGGTCTCAACCTTTCACTTCTTGGGTGTCTCCTCCTTACGGACGAGCTCATGGATCTGATCTCTCGTAAGGAGTGGGAGTCACCGGAGGCCATGGAACCTGTCCCTCGCAAGCCAAATAAATTCATGTCTGCCCCAGTGGACAAGCCATTTTTGACCAAGGGGAGTGCCTGTTGATGCCATGGTGATAGCTGCAGCCACCAAAAAGGAAGTGTCTGAAACATCCGCATCTATCCATCCTCCTAACAGGGATTCTAGGATCATGGATAGATATTGGAAACGCATGTTTAGTTCAGCGACTTTTTCTCTGCAGTCAATAAACTACTTAACCCATTTTACGAGACTACAAAGAGATCTCCTGAAAGAGCTAGGAGATACTCTCCAGGGTTACGGTAGCTGCAGGGGTTGCCGATAGTCAACACACAGCTTGCTACTTTAAACTCCGTTGTAAACTCGTCCATGTGTCTCGTATCTTATGCAGCTGATGGTTCGAGTATAGCCGCTAGTTTGGGCATTGCTCTCCGAAGACAATCTTGGATGCGTCTCTGTTACTTTGCGGAGCCCTTTAAGTCTTCCTTTATCAACACCCCATTCAGTGGCTCATCACTGTTTGGGCCTAAAGTAAAGGAAACTTTAACCAGGTGTCGCAGGAAGGCAAGACATCATCTGCCATTGGAGTCTGTCACCAGGCATCAGTTGACTCAGGAAACGTATTAAACTCTGACACGCTGCCATCAGTTAGGCATTACAATCAACTTCGAAAAGTCTGCCTTATCGCCATCGCAGCATACCGTTTTTATAGGAGCAGAGTTAGGTATCTCAACTACCACTCTACGTCTTCCAATCGAAGAGTCTCACTTCTCCGCCAACACGTCAACGAACAAAGCTACAGCAGCAGAGGTCTTGAAGGTGCTAGGTTTGATGGCAGCAATCCTGGCTATACCACTCGCAAGGATGCATATGTGAATTCTTCAATGGCGCCTCTTTGCTCAGAGGTTTTACTAGAAGCTACCGATGCACCACATGGTTCTCATCATGGATTCTTGCAAGAGAGACCTTTGGTGGTGATTTGACGTCTCTTCATGTCACAATCGGAAGACCCTTTGTCCCCCCCCCCCCCCTCTCAGTAGCCACTGTGACCATGGACGCTTCCCTGATAGGGTGGGGGGACATTTTCAGGGAAAGACTGCCCAAGGTACATGGACAGATAGTCACATCTGCATATCAATGTTGAGTTGAGAGCGGTACTTCTGGTGTTGCAGTACTTTCAGGACTCTCTTCCTCAAGGAACTATTGCAATTCAGATAGACAACATGTCAGTAGTCTGGTACTTGAAAAAGCAAGGTGGAACCAAGTCTTACCCCCTTTGTCGAGAAGCCCTCGGGGTCTGGCAGTGGGCTGTCGTCCCAGCGTTTTCTGTTAGCAGCTCACATCCCGGGGAAATCCAACGTGATAGAGGTGATATTGCTCCCTCATGAGTGGTCTCTCAAACAGGTTGTGGAGTTGATTTTCCGCAAATGGGGCCAGCCTTGCTGCAACCTCTTTGCCAGCCACATCGATTCGAAATGCAGAAGCTACTTTGCCCTAATACCACCTCCGGGACATCCCCCGAGAGATGCACTCTTACATGATTGGCCCTCGTGTCTCCTTTATGCATTCCCATCCTTCCCATTGATACCCAGATTTTTACAGAAAGCAAAAGTTCCAGTTAGTTGCCATCTCAAATTTCCACCTTGGATTTGGTGGCTCAAATTTTATGGGCCATAAGTTATCTAAAACTTTCCTTAAAGGTGTTCTTCACATGAGACCTCCTGTCAAAATTCCTTAGTCTCCCTGGAATTTTAACTTTATTCTGACCCCTTTTGAACCAGCATCATCTTGTGATCTCAAATCTTTATCCTGGAAAACTATTTTTCTAGTGGCCATTACTTCTGCCCGCAGAGTGTCAGAACTCCAAGCATTATCTGTCAGACCACCTTACATGATTTTCCTTGCTGATAGAGTATCTCTCCGAACAAACCCCTTATTTTTGCCTAAAGTCTGTTCTGAATCCAGTATCAATCAGGTCATTGAGCTGCCAGTCTTTTTTCCCCAAACACTCTTAACAAATTGGAATACATGCTGCACAAACTTGATGTACACAGCTCAGATTTTATCTTGACAGAACTAAGGATTTTAGAAAATCAGATCAACTTTTTGTATCCTTTTCAGAAGCCAGAAAAGGTAATCCAGTGGCTAAAACAACTTTATCTAAATGGTTATCAGATTGTATATCCTTTGTTTATGCGAATGCTAGCATGCCATTGACACACAAGCCTAAGGCTCCTTCTACTAGAGCCGTTTCTACGTCTTCTGCCTTTCCAGCTCAATTGCCCCATGACAATATTTGTGCTGCAGCCACTTGGTCTAAGTCTCATACCTTTATCTCACATTATAAAGTAGATAAGGCTTCCAGGGACTGGTCTTCCTTTGGTTCCGCGGTACTGAAAAATGTACTTCCATGAGCCACCCAAGATTGAGGGTGCTAGGGGCACTACCCATCAGTGAGAATAAACGGCGAGATTTAACAACTTCACAAAGAAATTATGTACTTACCATAACGTTCCATGTGAGTTTCTCGCCTTTATTCTCACGTCCCTCCCTCCTGGCTGACAGTTGACTTGGAGGCTAGTACCATCCTGGTTGTTCCATACATCGGGAAGTGCTTCCTTGTAGAAATAAATAAAAGGATATATATGTTCGCAGCAAACAAGATCTGAGGTAATTCCAGCAGTGCATTGTGGAATAAGAGTCTTGGTCTCGAGCTACTGGCAAACCTTGAGCTTTTCTTTTGGCCGTGTCGGAGCTGAGGATCGGCTCCGAACCCATCAGTGAGAATAAAGGTGAGATAACTCACATGGAATGTTATGGTAAGTACATAACTTCTTTTTTCCTCTAACCAGGATTTACCCTTATCTACCTATGAGGATTCTGATGCAGAGGACTCTCTTCCCTCTGCTTCCCCTCCAGAAGATTTCTCTTTTGGTGAAACCTTGCCTACTCTTAGGGAGCATTTTTGCTGGGAAAGCCAAGATTACTCTTGATTCTGAAAAGACGCTTAGAGATTTCTTTATCCTGCCCCAACACAGGCCTTTAGTTATCCCCCTGTACTGGACATTGTTGATGCCTTTTCGGAATCTAGCTTGGCCCCTGGCTCCTTACCTCCTGCTCCCAGAAAACCTGACTGATATTACGGGGTTCCTGACTCACAAGTTCCTTTTTAAAAATCCTACTGCTGATCCTGAGACCATTTCACAGGGACCCAAGGTCATTAAGGCTACTACTGCCAGAAATCCTTCCCCTTCTGATAGAGATTCCAGGGTGCTTGATAGATGGAGTAAGAAGGAATGCACTTCTGCAACCTTGGCCATTAGGGCCTTAAACTGCCAGTTTCATATGTTAATGTATCAGCAGCATATTCTTGGATTGCTTAAACAGAAAATGATGTCGATTCCTGACTGCTGAAAATAAGGATTTACAGGATTTAATGCATTCTGCTGAACAAGTTAGAAAACATCCTTTGCAATGTGGTTTTGATTCACTAGAGGCATCTTGCGGGACTGCTGTCACTGGGTCTGTACTTAGAAGGCATGCTTGGCTTAAGGAGCAATGTTTGCCGGATCATGTTAAAGCTAAATTGCTGGATGCTCCCTTAAATCAGGACCGTCTGGCAACAAAGCAGATGTAGTACTTAAAAAGATGGAGGAAAAAGCTAAATCTATGCATACTGTTAAAGATTTCCTACAAGTACAGCCTCCAAGATTTAGTAGGCATTGGCCCTCTAAGAATTGGTCATTTCCTGCCTCTTCCAGGCCTTCTCAGTCCAAACCCAGAACCAGCAGAACACCCAGGCTTTAGTCCCAAGGTACGCACAGGACTAAGTAGTGGGTGGCTTCCACTTGCAAATCAAGGAGTAGTAAGACTCCCCCCTATGGTAAACTGTCTCAATAAATTAACTTTAAAACTTCCAAGCCCTTCTCAACTGACTGCTCCTTTAGAGGGAAAGATTGCTCTGCAGGCAAAAAACTGTGAACTCATTACCCAGGACAAATGGGTTTTAAATATAGTTTCCCAAGGATACAGATTCCACTTCCACATGTTACCAACCCCAAATGGTTGGCCAGATCTACCCCCAAATCATTGGACAGAGGCTCAAAAGCAAGTACTCTCTCTGTTAAGTATAAGGGCTATTCAGACTGTCCCAGAAGAGGAAAGGGGACACGTTTTCTACACACTACTTTTCCTGATACCCAGAAAAGACAACACATGGCATCATATCCTGGACCTTTCTGTCCTAAACACCTTTTTGATGATCCCAAAATTCAAGATGCTGATTTTTCACCAGTTGCTTCCTGTGCTAGGCAAGGATGCCTGGTTGGCAACACTGGATTTTAAAGGAAGCCTACCTGTACATCCCAATCAGGGAATCTTGCAGAAGATACCTACGCTTCAAAGCAGGCTACATGCACTATCAGTTCTCCGCACTGCCCTTTGGCTTATCTACTGCGCCCAGGATATTCACAAGTGCTTAGCTCCAGTCATTGCCTTTTGCAGGTAAAGAAATACTCAAATATACTCATACCTGGACGATTGTCTAATTCAGGCAGAAAGCCAGGGCATACCTTTGAATCATCTGGCGTTTGTACAAAAGGTGCTAACTTGTCTGGGATACACCATAAACGTAAAGAAATCACATCTTGTACCCTGTCAACAAATTATATTCCTGGGAGCAAGCTTGAACACAACGTCCTAGATGGCTTTCCTCATGCCAGAGAAACAAATTCATTTGACAGCTTACTTCAAACTAATGGCCACAAAAACCCTGCTATCTGCAAGACAAATACTGCAAGCATTGGGGTTCATGGCCTCCTGCATTCTCCTAATTCCGTATGCAAGACTGCATATGAGTAAACCACAAGGGTATCTAAAAAGCCTATGGTGTCAACATTCTTAGGATCTAGAAGCAATGATTCCTGTCATACCTTGCCTACAGTTAGTTCCTTTGGTGAGCAGAGGCCTCCCATCAGAACAAGGGACTACCTTTCACTCTACCTCCTGCCGCCCAAACCCTAACAGACCCATCAGACTATGCATGGGGGCTCACTTGGCAGGGAAGTGCATTCACGGCAAACGTAACCCAAGTCAAATGCACCCTGCATATCAATCAAATAGAAATGTTAGCTGTACAGAATGCTCTGACAGCCTTCAAGGCCCACATTCTTCCAGGACAATTAATGGTAAAGACGGACAACACCACTGTTATGTGGTGCATAAACAAGCAGGGGGCACCCACTCATATGCCCTCTACCGACTAGCCATGGCTCTTTGGAGCACAGCCTTGAGCTACCAAGTGCACCTACAGGCTCAATTCCTGCCAGGGAAGCTAAATACACTGGCAGGCAAACTAAGCAGAAATCTCATGAACCCACACGAGGAAACTGGAACCGAAGACTTTCAACATGTTGATACACAAATGGTGGAGCCCACATACAAGACGTTTTGCCTCCCCCCAGAACTACCAATGGAACAAATTCTGCACAAGGACTCCCACAAACAAGCATGGAAAGTGGATGCCCTGTCCTTCACCTGGAAAAATCTATCAGTTTATGCCTTTCCTCCTCTGCCTTTCCTCTCCAAGGTACTACTAAAGATCAAACAGGACAAACCAAGGACGATACTGATTGCACCCGACTGTGGCCACGCCAACACTGGTACCCCCTCTTGCGCAGTGTCACTGCTGGCACCATGGCACCTGCCTCAGACCCCTACCCTGCTGTCCCAGAAGGAGGGCAAGATTCTGCATCTTCAGCTTCTAACCCTGAACCTGGCAGCCTGGCTAATTTACCTGATCTCTCCATTACCATCCCTCAGTAAACAAGTGTTGGATGTCATTCTGGAGGCAAGGAGGCCTAGTACTACAAAATCTTATGCTGAAAAATGGAAAAGATTCTGTTGCTGGAACCAAACTCGGGATGGGCACAGCGGCGCCCAGTTTAACTCAGATTCTTCAGTACTTAACTGAGATGCTTCACAAGGGCCTTTCCTTTTCCTCCATCAAAATTCATGCCTCAGCCATTTCAGCTCATTACAACACAGAACCATCCCTCTTCTTTCATCCACTGCTTCTAGGATGTCCCTGGTAGGGACACCTCTGAGAGAGACTGTAGACGTAGATGCAGCCTTGGTTGCGTGTGGTCTTATCCCCTCTGTGGGATAAGTTTTCCATGGTGCTTATAGCAGAAATTAATGCAATGACCTATCCATTTAGATAGAGGGGCCAAAAACTTAAGACCACCCAGGGGAGCCCCCATCTCCAGCCTGGGACCTTAGCTTCGTATTGGAAAAACTCACTCTACCTCCTATTGAGCCAGCTGCAAGTGCAGAGTTAAAATTCCTTTCTTGGAAAACAGCCTTCCGTTTAGCCATCACTTCAGCAAGAAGGGTGTCTGAATTACAGGCCCTTATGGCAGTGGAGCCTTTCATCATCTTTCATGCGGACAGGGTGTCCCTCAGGACCAATCCCTCTTTCATGCCCAAGGTGTAGTATCCAGTGTGGCTCTTAATCAGTCCATTAATTTGCCAACCTTCTTTTCTAACCCACAGAACAAAGGGGAACGGATACTGCACTCCTTAGATGTGCACAGACAACTTAGATTCTACTTGGACAGGACTAAACCTCTCAGGAAATCTGAACAGCTACTGGTGGCATTTGCTGCAGGGACAGAGGGGACGGCCATTTCAAAGCAAACCATATCTAAATGGATAGGTCATTGCATTAATTTCTGCTATAAGCACCATGGAAAACTTATCCCACAGAGGGGATAAGACCACACGCAACCAAGGCTGCATCTATGTCTACAGTCTCTCAGAGGTGTCCCTACCAGGGACATCCTAGAGCTGCTACCTGGAGTTCTGTGCATACTTTCACCAAGCATTACCATTTGCCAGTTTTCTCTAAATCCAGAGCTGGTTTTGCCACTGCAGTCTTGCAGGGCCTTATAGCTGGTCCTAATGCTATCTAAATTCCTCCATCCCATCCTTAGCTTTGGGAATCTACCCAAATGTAATGACTGCAACAGTGAAACATGAAGAACATAGTACAGTTACGTTTGGGTATATTAACTGTTGCAGTCCTGATTACCCTCACTCCAGCCCTCTGACTTCTTTTGGCTATACCTCTATTCCTCTTTATTAGGCTTAAAAGCTTTTTGGTGTATTTGCTTTTTTGTTGGAGGTATAACCCTTGTGTGTGTGTGTGTGTGTGTGTGTGTGTGTGTGTGTGTGTGTGTGTGTGTGTGTGTGTGTGTGTGTGTATGTGTGTGTGTGT
The DNA here is from genome assembly GCF_019279795.1 of Protopterus annectens. Lineage (NCBI taxonomy): Eukaryota > Metazoa > Chordata > Ceratodontiformes > Protopteridae > Protopterus > Protopterus annectens. The sequence continues at coordinate 1,745,568,533 of NC_056743.1, read as the reverse complement.
GTGTATATATATATATATATATATATATATATATATAATTGCATCCCATTAGGGGGGCTCTTGACATCTGTGGCAAGAAAATCTGATGTAATGGCGTCGGCTGCATGCTTTATACCCCTGACTGCCTGACATCATGGAAGATGAGAGAGCAACTGAGGCAGGACCAAGACACTGATAATCAGGCCGACTGAGGGCTACTGCAAGCAGTTAACCCCTACCCAAATGTGATGACTGCAACAGTGAATGCACTCAAACATCTACATTTATGGTAAGTGTACAGAACTGTACTTTCTTCGTGTTTCACTTTTGAAGTCATCACCTCTGGGTTATCCCTGCTGTGGTAGCCCTCGGTCGGCCTGAATGCCAGAATCAGTGTTCTTGTGCACTAGTTGCTGTCGCCTGTAGTCTGACGTTGGGTCATCAGTGATGTAAAGCAAGGCAGCCGACGTCATTGCATCAGTCTTTTTTGTTGTGGAGCCCGTAGCAGAAGCAGTTCAAGAATATCGGTCACTACCAGAAGTTGAATTTCAGCAGAAAACCTCTAAAGCTAAATACACCCCATTGGGAACCCTTTTTTCTTACTCTAACTGATGTCCGAAAAAGTTAACAATTGTCTTGCCTGTGGAAAAGCAGATCCCAGTCCTAGACTTTCATTCTTACTGCATCACTTGTTTAGGCCCAGACCATGACGTCCCTGATTGCCGGTTCTGTGCCCTCTTTAATGTGACATCCATTCGCCATAGAGCTCTTTTTGTAGACAGTTATTTTCATGTTCCATCTTCGAATTCCAATATGACATCAGTCAGCCAGCAATCTGTCGACCATTCCGAAAAAACATAGAGAGAAAGATAGAGGCAGGCCACACAAGGCTAAGCCTTCCGACAACGCTACTGCTAAGCAAGTTGTCATTTCTCCGGAATTCAGTGAGGCACTTTTGCAGCCCCTGATGTTTGACTCGCTTTCTACGCAGGCCTCTGCCAAGACACTTTCGGAGTCCGGTTTGCCACATAAATCCACTTCGTCTTCTGAACCTTTGATGGTCTCTGCCTCGGTTGCGTCCAGTGCTGCGATGCAGGCACTGGCTTCCAAGGAAGCCTTTCACACTACCGATTCTAGACAAAAAATGATGTCTTTTCATCCGACTACCTCTTCTCAGAAACAGGATTTTCTCAGGCCTAGAAGCCAGGCCACTCCTAGGAAATCTACTTCTAGCCACCATCTTGCTACTGCTCCCCCACCCCAAGCTCAAATGCTTAAAATGGCAGAGGGGATCTCCTCTCCCTTATCAGAGGTACTCAGGCCCCAAAAGGAAAATACATCCTTTTCCAGAAATTATGACAGACTAAGAGTCTGAGTAATCTGATTATTTTGCTTTTGAAGAGAACATCATCCCTTAACTGTGTGAGGATGTTCTTCATGTTTCACTGTTGCAGTCATTACAATTCGGTAATCTTCTGGCAGGTTGCCCTCAGTCGGCCTGATTAACAAAGTCTTGGGTCCTGCATCAGTTGCTGTTCCTTCTTCCATGACGTCAGGGGTATAAAACATGCAGCCAACGTCATTACATCAGTCTTTCTTGCCGTGCAGTGCATGAAGCAGAAGCAGTTCATAAGTGCCAGTCGACCGACTCCTGAAATTTTTGTTTTCGAGTTTCAGAACCAAAGTCTTCAACTTTAAGCTAAGTACCCTGTTTTCTTGCTCCTTACCGATGTCAGTAAAAGTTGTTAATTGCATTACTTGTAGAAAGCAAATACCTCATAAAGATTTTCATTTGTACTGTATTCCTTGCCTAGGCCCTGACCACAACGTACCTTGCTGTCAGTTTTGGCTTTAATCAGTCATCGGTACATTTTTGCCTCTAAATATTTCTGGTAATTATCCAGAAATGACTTCGGTTAGCCATCCGACTACCGGAATTATGAAAAAACGCAGAGATAAAGACAGACAGGCCGTCGAGGTCCAAAACTGCCATCGATGCTTCTCCTAAGCCAGTCGCCGGTACTCAGTGAGGTGCTTTCGCAGCCCCTGATACCCGCTACTTCTGAGTTGCAAGCCTCTACCGAGACCCATTCGGAGTCCGGTATGGGGTGAGATTCTTCACCTATGGAACCCGCGGATGTCCCTACCTTGGATGGGTCCAGAGCCACTGTGCAAGCACTGGCTTCTGAGGGTGTATTCAGGCCTATAGACTTTCATATTAAACTGACTCCACCTATACTAAGGCCTAAATCTCGATTTATGTCTAAAGAACGGACACTCAGGCCCCTATGCCTAAAAAACAATCAAAATGTTTGAAGATCTTATTAATCTAATCGGGGGTAGTCACCCCCCCCCCCTTCTAAGAGGCCTAGGGCTGAGCTTGACTATGAATCTTCTGATCAGGACTCTGATGTTCGTGTTTCACTGTTGCAGTCATTACAATCGGGTTATCCTGCTGGCAGGCTACCCGCAGTCGGCCTGAATTCCAAAGTCTAGGTCCAGCATCGGTTGTGGTTACCTCCTGCCCAACGTCAGTGCGCCAGGGGTATAAAAGATGCAGCTGACGCCATTTTCTTCAGTCTGTCTTGCCACGCGGTGCCTGAAGCAAAAGCAGTTCGGAAGTGCCGGTCGGCCAACTGCTGAGATTTTCGTGTTCAAATTTCAGATCCGAAGTCTTCATTAAAAGCTAAGTACCCCGTTGGGGAAACTTTTTTCTTGCTCCAGACCGATGTCAGAAAAAGTTAATAATTGTATTTCTTGTGGGAAGCAAATACCTCATAAGGACTTTCATTCTTATTCATTGCGTAGGCCCTGACCACGACGTTGCTAATTGTCGGTTTTGTGCTAGATTTAACCAACGCATTATTAAGCATCGGTACGATTTTGCATTTCACTATTTTGGGCAGAAGATTTAATTACACGATGTCGTCTGTTAGCCATCCGACTAACAGAATTTACAAGAAACGCAAAGAAAAGGACAGGCATCCGAGGTCCAAAACTGACGACAAGGCTTTTCTAAGCCAGTCGCTGGTTAGCCAGTTCTCAGTGAGGTGTTTTCACAGCCCCTGACGCCTGCTACTTTAGAGCCGCAGGCCGCTACCGACTCCCATGTGGAGCTGACTAGGCCGCTGGAAACTCAAGGTATTGGAACCTCGGAAACTATTCCCTCAGATGGGTCCGGAGCCGCTGAGCAGGCATCTGCTTCTGAGGGTGTTTTCAGGCCTACGCAATTATATGTTAAAACGACTTCGGCTTCAAAGGCAAAGACTAAAGCACCTTTAAAGACAAAGAAACAAGTACAACAGCCCCATGGACAGGCCTCCATGCCCAAAAAGCAGATGCTCAAAATGGCTGAAGACTTAATTACTTTGATCAGGGGTTCCCATCCCCTTCCTGATAAGAGGCCTAGGCAATAGACAGAATATGAATCTTCAGATCAAGTTTCCATTTCATCTGATTCCTCTTCTGATCAGGAATATACTTTCTTCTTCCCTATGAGGATTCTGATGCTAAAGAATCTATCCCTTCAGCCTCTCCTCCTAAGGATTATTCTTTTGGGGAAACAGCATACCATGAGGGAGGATTTCCACTGGGAGAGCCAAGGTTATTCAGAATCTAAGAAAAGACTCAAACTTCCTTTTACTACCTCAGCACAGGCCCCTTGCTATTCCACCTGTTAGACATTGTAGATGTATTTTCAGAGTCGTCTGACTCCTTACCCTCCAGCTCCTGTTAAGCCAGATACTACAGGGTTCCTGATTCACATAAATTTCTGTTTAAAAACCCTGCTACTGACCCAGAAACCATCTCTCAGGGTCCCAAAGGGGTCAAGGCTTCCACTGCAAAAAACCCTACCCCATCTGGCAGACATTCTAGGGCACAGGACAAATGGGGAAAAAAGATTTACACTTCTGCTACCTTGGCTATAAGGGCTTTAAATTGTCAGTTTCATATGCTTAAATATCAGCAATACATTATGTCACTGCTTAAACAGAAAATGTTGACAAATTCGGAATGTGCAGAAAATAAAGAAATGCAGGATTTATTGCATGCAGCTGAACAAGTTGAAAAGCATACTTTGCAATGTGGTTTTGATTCTCTGGAGGCCTTCTACAGGGCCGCTGTTACGGGTTCTGTCATTAGGAGGCATGCTTGGTTAAAGGAACAGAGTCTACCTGATCATGTTAAAGCAAAATTATTAGATGCTCCATTACAGCATGATACCTTGTTTTGGTGTTAAAGCAGAAGAGGGGTTGAAGAAAATGGAGGACAAAGCTAAATCTATGCAAACAGTCAAGGATTTCTTACAGGTACAGCCTCCAAGATTTAGCAGACACTGGCCTACAAAAAATTGGTCCTTTCCAGTGTCACAGGCCACAAAGGGGCAGATACAGACGCCCTAGAGGCAGATCCCAGCCCAAAGGCACATACAGGTCTAAACAATGGGGTACTTCTACCTCCAAAAGGGGAGAAGACAAATCACAGCCATACAGGAAACAGTCCCAATGACTTCCCCCTGCCTGCGCCAATCACGTATCTTCTGGCAGCACCTTTAAGGGAAAACTATCACTTTTTCGTCAAAATTGGCACATAACCCAGGACAAATGGGTCTTGGACATAGTGTCACAAGGCTGCAAGTTTCACTTTCATACCCTGCCCAAGGGCAAACGGTTTGCCAGACCTGCCAAAAAATCATTCGGCAGAGGCACAAAAGCAAGTTTCATCCCTCATGGACATGAGGGCCATTCAGCAAGTACCTGAGCAAGAGCAGGGACAGGGATTTTACTCAGACTGTTCTTGGTGCCCAGAAAGGGCAAAGCCTGGAGAGCAATACTGGACCTATCTATTCTAAACACATATCTGGATATTCCAAAATTCAAAATGTTGACTCTAAAACAGCTTCTGCCCATGCTGGGCAAGAAGGCTTGGCTTGTGAATTTAGACCTAAAAGAGGCATACCTGCATGTCCCAGTCAGGCAGTCATGCAGAAGATACCGCAGATTCATAGCTGGCTCAATGAACTACCAATTCTCTGCACTGACCTTTGGCTTATCTACTGCACCCAGGCTCTTCACAAAATGTCTGGCTCCAGTAATTGCATTCTGCAGACAGAGGAATACAAATATATCCTTACTTGGACGACTGCCTCATTCAAGCAGAGAACAAGGACATTCTACTACAGCATCTGGCATTTGTAAAAAGATTACTAACATGCCTAAGGGGTACACAGTAAATGAAAAGAAATCAAAACTAGTACCCTCTCAAGAGATAATATTCCTGGGTGCAAGCTTAAATACAACTGCCCAGATGGCTTATCTCACGCCAGACAAAGACAACTGACTACTTAATTCAAACTGTTGGCAACAAAGGCCCCGTTATCTGCAAGAAAAATTCTGCAGGCTTTGGAGCTTCATGGCATCCTGCATTCTGCTAATTCCATATGCAAGACTGCATGTGAGGAAACTTCAGTGGTATCTAAAAAGTGTTTGGACTCAACATTGCCACAGCCTGGAAACAATAATTACCCTCATTCCCTGCCTGCAACAGGAGTTTCGATGGTGGGCAAAGGCCTGTCACCACAACAAGGGGTGGCCATTCACTTTACCCCCAGCCCAGACAGACATTAACAACGAACGCATCAGATTATGCCTGGGGGGCCCACATGGCAGGAAGATGTATTCAGGGCACTTAGTCCGTAAACCAAAAGCATCTACATATCAATCAAAAAGATATGCTAGCTGTTCAGAATGCCCCGACAGCCTTCAAGGATCTACTTCATCCGGGACAACTACTGATAAAGACAGACAATACTACTGTCATGTGGTATATAAACAAGCAGGGAGGCACTCATTCCTACCCCCTTTGCAGACTAGCCATGACTTTGTGGGACACAGCATTGACTTACCAGGTACATCTGCAGGCACAATTCCTGCCAGGAAAGATAAATACTCTGGCAGATGAACTAAGCAGAAACCTCATGGATCCCCACGAGTGGAAATTGGATCCGCAAGTCTTCAGCATGATAACAAGGACATTGGGATGCCCGAACATAGATCTATTTGCCTCCCCACACAATTGCCAACTACAGAGATTCTGCACAAGGATTTATCACAGGCAAGCATGGAAAGTGGATGCTCTGTCTTTCAGCTGGAAAAACTTAACAGTATATATGCCTTTCCTCCACTGCCTCTCCTCCCCAAGGTACTCCTAAAGGTCGGACAAGAGAAGCCAAAAATGATACTGATTGCCCCAGACTGGCCCTGCCAGCACTGGTACCCAATCCTAAGGAACTTGTCTCGATGCCCAACCTGGACAGTACCTCACATACCTCACTTCCTGTCCCAACAAAACAATCGGATCCTGCACAGCCAACTCAAGACCTTAAATCTGGAGGCATGGCGGATAATGTAGTCATTCAAAACACACCTCTCTCTAAAGTGGTGATGGATGTCATTTTGGAGTCCAGGAGGCCCAGTACCAGAAAATCTTTTGCTGGAAAATGGAATTGATTCTGTGCTTGGAACCAGGCACAAGGGATTTGATACCCCTGTACCAAATATTCCTCAGATTTTGCAATACTTAACTGAGATGGCTGGACAAAGGCCTATCCTTTTCATCCATTAAAATTTATGTCTCTGCCATTTCAGCTCATTACAATACAGAGCCACTAATTTTTTCTCATCCTTTATTAAGGCGGTACCTCAGAGGAGCCAAAAACTTAAGGCCTCCAAGGAGATCACCAATACCTGCATGGGACCTCAATTACGTCTTGGAAAAACTCAAACTGCCTCCTTTTGAGCCGGCCTCTACAGCTGATATAAAATTCTTATCTTGGAAAACAGTTCTGCTCCTAGCAATAACCTCTGCAAGACGGGTCTCACAGCTACAGGCACTCATGGCTATGGAACCTTTTATCATTTTTCATCCAGACAGGGTTTCTCTGAGGACACACCCGACATTTATGCCTAAGGTAGTGTCCAGTTTGGCCCTTAAACTATTCATTTGCCTACCTTTTATCCAAACCCACAGAATAAGGGTGAGAGACGTCTGCATTCTTTGGACATACACAGACAGCTACGCTTCTACTTGAACAGAACCAAAGCTTTCAGAAAGACTGAGCAATTACTAGTGGCATATGCTGCAGGATCACAAGGAAAGGCTAACTCAAAGCAGACTATTTCAAATTGGATAAGCCACTGCATTCGTTTCTGCTCTTCACAACATGGCAAACCAGTGCCTAAGGGCGTTAGACCACATTCAACCAGAGCAGCAGCCACATCAGCAGCCTTCCTCAGAGGAGTACCAACCAAAGACATTTTAGAGGCTGCAACTTGGAGTTCAGTGCACTCCTTTACAAAGAACTACCACTTACCACTCTACTCTAAATCCAGGGCAGGCTTTGCCACTGCAGTTCTGCAGGGCCTCATAGCCACTCCTAATCCTATTCAGATCCAGCCTCCCAACCTTAGCTTTGGGATTCAACCCAGTTGTAATATCTGCAACAGTGAAACATGATGTACATAGTACAGTTGTGTACCCTTACCATAAATGTAGATGTTAGAGTGTATTCACTGTTGCAGTCCAAGTTACCCACCCACCATCCCCCATATCTTTGCTGGGACTTATCTGTACTTCTCTATTCTATACAACCTATGTGGTGTATTGTAGATGAAGGCATAATTTACTTTGGTGCATGAATGCTTTATTTACATATTTTTAGCCTACCCTTTTGGGGGCACCTGACATCTGGGGCAAGAAAAACTGAAGAAAATGGTGTCAGCTGCGTCTTTTATACCCCTGGCGCACTGACGTCAGGGAGGAGGCGATAGCAACCGACGCCGGACCTAGACTTTGGAATTCAGGCCGACTGCGGGTAGCCTGCCAGCAGGATAACCCAACTGTAATGACTGCAATGGTGAATACACTCTCTCTACATTTATGGTAAGTGTACACAACTGTACTTTTCTTCTGATTCCTGTAATGACCTGGATTTGTCCATACCTACGTATGAGGATTCTGATGCAGAGTATTCCATTCCCTCTCACCCCCCCCCCCCCAAAGGATTTTTCTTTTTGGGAAACTTTACATACCTTAAGGGAGCATTTCCACTGGGAAAGTCAGGAATTTGTTGACTCAAAAAAGAGGCTTAGTGATTTCCTTCAACTACCTCAGCATCGGCCTTTGGCTATACCCCCTGTACTAGACATTGTTGTGTTTTCAGAATCCAGTATGGCCCCTGCTTCCCTGCCTCAGGCTCCTAGTAAACCTGACAGACACTATAGGGTTCCTGAGTCCCACAAGTTACTTTTCAAAAATCCTATTGCGGATCCAGAAACCATTTCTCAGGGGCCCAAGGGCATTAAGGCTTCTACTGCTAAAAATCCTACCCCTTCTGATAGACACTCCAGGGCACTGGATAGATGGGGTAAAAAGGTTTATACTTCTGCAACCTTGGCAATCAGGGCTTTAAACTGCCAATTTCATATGTTAAAATATCAACAGCATGTTATTGGCCTGCTTAAACAGAAAATGATATTGATTTCTGACTCTCTGGAAAATAAAGATTTACAGGATTTATTGCATTCTGCTAAACAAGTTGGAAAACATATTTTGCAATATGGTTTTGATTCTTTAGAGGCCTCTTGCAGGGCTGCTGTTACTGGGTCTGTGCTTAGAAGGCATGCTTGGCTTAAGGAGCAAGCTCTGCCTGATCAGGTTAAAGCAAAACTTTTGGATGCTCCTTTACAGCAGGACCACCTGTTTGGCAATAAGGCTGAAGAAGTTCTAAAAAAGATGGAAGATAAAGCTAATTCTATGCAAACTGTAAAATATTTCTTACAAGTGCAAGTTCCAAGATTTAGTAGGCACTGGCCTACTAAGAACTGGTCTTTTCCAGCTCCTTCCACATCCTCTCAAGCCAGACCCAGACGCACCAAAAGCACCAGGTTTCCGTCCCAGGGGACTCTCGAACTAAGCAATGGGAGGGGGGCTCCCCTTCCAAATTGGAAATAATGCACCCCCTATGGTAAACAGTCTCAATGACTTTCCTTTAAAATTACCAAGCACTTACCTTTTAGCCGCCCCTTTGGGGGGAAAGATTGCTCTTCGTGCAAAAAAACTGGGAACTCATAACCCAGGACAAATGGGTTTTAAATAAGTGTCCCAGGGATACAGATTCATTTTCACATGTTGCCAACACCAAACAGGTAGCCAGACCTGCCCCCAAATCAGTGGGCAGAGGCTCAAAAACAAGTACTTTCCCTCTTAAGCATGAGGGCTATTCAACCGGTACCAGAAGAGGAAAAGGGACAAGGATTTCTATTCCAGGCTTTTCCTGGTACCCAGAAAAGACAAATCATGGTGTCCAATTCTGGACTTGTCTATTCTAAACACCTTTCTGGACATTCCAAAATTCAAGATGCTGACTCTTCACCACTTACTTCCTATGCTAGGCAAAGATGCCTGGTTGGCAACTCTAGATTTAAAAGAAGCTTACCTGTATATCCCAATCAGGGAATCTTGCAGAAGATACCTACGCTTCAAAGCAGGTTACTTGCATTATCAGTTCTCTGCACTGCCCTTTGGCTTGTCTACTGCGCCCAGGGTATTTGCAAAGTGCCTGGCTGCAGTAATTGCATTTTGCAGGCAAAGAAATATTCAAATATATCCATACCTGGACGATTGTCTAATTCAAGCAGAAAACCAGGCCACACTTCTAAATCATCTGGCGTTTGTAAAAAGGGTCCTAACTTGTCTGGGGTACACCATAAACGAAACAAAATCACAACTGGTACCCCCTCAACAGATTATATTCCTGGGTGCAAGCTTGAATACAGCTGCCCAGATGGCTTTCCTCACGCCAGAAAAGCAAATTCATTTGGTAACTAACTTCAAACCAGTAGCCACAAAAACCCTGCTGTCTGCAAGACAAATACTGTAAGCCTTGCGGTTCATGGCCTCCTGCATTCTTCTAATTCCATATGAAAGACTGCATATAAGAAAACTTCATTGATACTTAAAAAGTCTATGGAGTCAACATTGTCACAGCCTGGAAACAATGGTTCCTATCATACCTTGCCTACGCCTGGAGTTCCTATGGTAGGCAGAGGCCTGCCACCAAAACAAGGGACTGCCATTCACACTACCCCCTGCTGCCCAAACCCTAACTACAGATGCATCAGACTATGCATGGGGGGGCTCACCTGGCAAGGAAATGCATTCAGGGCAAATCGAATCCAAATCAAATTCACCTACTTATCAATCTAAAAGAAATGTTAGCTGTACAGAATGCTCTTACAGCCTTCAAGGACTACATTCTTCCAGGACAACTAATGGTAAAGACGGACAACACCACGGGTAAGTGGTATATAAACAAGCAGGGGGGTACTCATTCCTACCCCCTCTGCAGACTAGCCATTGCATTGTGGAACACGGCCTTGAGCTACCAAGTGCACCTACAAGCTCAATTCCTGCCAGGTAAATTGACTACACTGGCAGACGGACTAAGAAATCTCATGGACCCACATGAGTGGAAACTGGAACCACAAATTTTCAACATGTTGACAAGCAAATGGGGGAGCCCAGACCTAGATCTATTTCCCTCCCCCCAGAACTACCAGTTGGACAAACCTTCCACAAAGGCTCCCCACAAAAAAGCCTGGAAAGTGGATGCTCTGTCCTTCAGCTGGAAAAAAAAACTATCGGTCTACGCCTTTCCCCCTCTGCCTCTGCTCCCCAAAATTCTGCTAAAAGTCAAACAGGACAAACCAAGAATGATTTTGATTGCTCCAGACTGGCCACGCCAACACTGGTACCCACTCCTGCGCATTGTCACAAATATCTCCATGGCACCTGCCTCGGAAACCTTCCTTGCTGTCTCAGCAGGATAACCAAATTCTGCACTCTCAGCTCCCGACATTGAACCTTGCAACTTGGTTAATCACTTTAATTCACCCTTAGCATCTCTCAGCAAACCTGTGATGGATGTTATTTTGGAGGCGAGAAGACCTTGTACTAGAAAAATCTTATGCTGACAAATGGAAAAGATTCTGTGCCTGGAACCAGTCTTTAGGGATGAGCACAGCAGCGCCCAGTTTACCTCAGATTTTGCAATACTTAACAGAGATGCTTCACAAGGGCCTGTCTTTTTCCTCTATTAAAATCCAAGCTTCAGCTATTTCGGCTCACTACAACACAGAACCACCCCTCTTTCCTCATCCCCTGCTCAAGCAACATCTCAGAGGGGCAAAAACCTTGAGACCACCCAGGAGAGCTCCTACCCCTGCCTGGGACCTTAACTTTGTTTTGGAGGAGCTCACTCTACCTCCTTTCGAGCCAGCTGCTACTGCATACTTAAAGTTTCTTTCTTGGAAAACAGCCTTCCTTTTAGCAATCACTTCAGCTAGAAGGATATCTGAATTACAGGCCCTTATGGCAGTGGAGCCTTTCATCATCTTTCATGCGGACAGGGTGTCTTTAAGGACCAATCCATCCTTCATGCCCAAGGTGGTTTCCAGTGTGGCTCTTAATCAGTCCATTCATTTGCCAACCTTCTATCCCAGCCCACAGAACAAGGGGGAACGGATTCTGCATTCCTTGGACGTGCACAGACAGCTTAGATTCTACTTGGACAGAACTAAATTTCAAAGAAAATCTGAACAATTGCTAGTAGCATTTGCTGCCTGGGCAGAGGGGAAGGCTATTTCAAAGCAAACCATTTCTAAATGGATAAGCCATTGCATTAATTTCTGCTATATGCACCATGGAAAACCTATCCCCCAGGGGATCAGATCTCATTCCACCAGGGCTGCATCTACTTCTGCAGCCTTTCTCAGAGGTGTTCCCACCATGGATATTCTAGAAGCTGCTACCTGGAATTCTGTACATACTTTCACCAAGCATTATCATTTACCAATTTTCTCTAAATCCAGAGCTGGCTTTGCCACTGCTGTCTTGCAGGGCCTTATAGCTGGTCCTAATGCTGTATAAATTCCTCCCCCAACCATAGCTTTGGGAATCTACCCAAATGTAATGACTGCAACAGTGAAACACGAGGAACATAGTACAGTTGTGTACACTTTCCATAAATGTGATGTTTGAGTGTATTCACTGTTGCAGTCCTGGTTACCCTCCCTCCAGCCACCTGACTATACCAATACTTTTCATTTACTATGCTTAAAAAGCCTTTTTGGTGTATTTGCTTTTGGTTGGAGGTATATTTTTGTGTGTTTAATTGTATCTGCTCCCCATTTGGGGGGCACCTGATCTCTGGAGCAAGAAAAACTGATGTAATGGCGTCTGCTGCATGTTTTATACCCCTGATGACCTGACGTCATGGAAGAAGGGACAGCAACCGACGCAGGACCCAAGACTTTGTTAATCAGGCCAACTGAGGGCAACCTGCCAGCAGATTACCCAAATTTAATGACTGCAACAGTGAATACACTCTAACATCTACATTTATGTTAAGTGTACACAACTGTACTATTCAGATGCAGAGGAATCCATCCCTTCTCCCTCCTTTCCAGAGGACCTCTCTTTTGGGGAAACCCTTCAATCCCCTCAGGGAACATTCTCAGTGGGAATCTCAAGACTTCCCGTTGTCAGACTTGGAGAGATGTTCTTCGTGTTTCACTGTTGCAGTCATCACACTTGGGTTATCTGCCTGCAGGTAGCCCACAGTCGGCCCGAATACCAGAGACTTCGTATTTCTGCTTTGGATGGTATCTCTCCAGGACTGACGTCAGGTCGTCATGGGTATAAAAACAGGCAGCCGACGCCATTACATCAGTCTTTCTTGCCAAGGAGGCAGAAGCAGTTAGCAAGTTCCAGTTGGCTGCTACCTGAATTTTCGTTTACGAATTGAATAATCCTGAAGTCTTCTAAAGCTAAGTACCCCATTGGGGATCCTTTTTTCTTGCTCTAACCGATGTCAGAAAAAATTAACAAGTGTCTTGCCTGTGGAAAGCAAATGCCTCAGAGGTTTTCATTCTTACTGCGTCACCTGTTTATGCCCAGACCACAGCGTACCTCGCTGTAGGTTGTGTGCCTTGTTTAATGTCCGATCCATTTGTCGTCAGGCTCTTTGTCACTAAATTCTTTCACTCTCTATCTCCATATTCTGAAATGGTTTCGGTAAGCCATCCGACTACCGATATTCCGAAAAAATGTAAGGATAGACAGACAGAGAGAGACGGACCGCATAGGTCCAAAGCTGCCGACAGTGCTTCTGTTAAGCTAGTCGCCATTCTGCTGGTACTCAGTGAGGCGCTGGTACTCAGTGAGGCGCTTTTGCAGCTCCTGATTTCCGCTTCAGTGGATTCTCAGGCCTCTACTGAGACCCATTCGGAGTCTGGTATGCCACAAGACTCTTCAACTATGGAACCTGCAGATGTCTCTACCTTGGATGGGTCTGGAGCCACTCTGCAGGCACCTGCTTCTAAGGCAGTTCTTCGCTCAGCTGATGTTCGACTCAAACAGACTTCTTTTTTAACCAAAACTACTGAGTTTCTTAGGCCCAGAGTACACGCTACGCCTAGAAAACTGATGACCAAAGTGCATGCACCTGTTCCGATGCCACAAAAATAAATGCTTAGGATGGCTGAAGACTTTATGCTGATTAGGGGAAGTCAGCCTTCCTCTGCTTAAGAGAAAGAGACCAGTCCCCCTACAGCTTTTACAGACCAGGAGTCCGATGACTGAGATGTCTGATTATGAAGACATGCCCTTATCTGCTTATGAGGATTCAGATGCAGAGGAATGCATTACCTCTGCCTCCCCTCCAGAGGATTTTTCTTTTGGTGAAACCTTGCATACCTTAAGAGATCATTTCCACTGGGAATGCCAAGACTATCCTCAGTACAAAGAGAGACTCAGAGAATTCTTAGAGTTGCCTCAGCACAGGCCTTTAGCAATACCCCCTGTCCTGGATGATGTTGATGTTTTTATGGAATCCAGTCTTACTCCTGACACTTTGCCTTCTGTCCCTAAGAAACTAGACTGGTACTACAGAGTACCTGACACACTCAAATTTCTTTAAGAATCCTACTGCTGACCCAGAGATCATTTCCCACAGGCCTAAAGGTATCAGTAGGGCATTGAATTGTCAGTTTCACATGCTGAAGTGTCAGCAACATATTATGGAACTTATTAGCGGACCGGAGTTCCCCTGTGGTGATCCCTAACTGGGAAAAGCCGAAAGACAAACAACAACAACATTAAACAAAAAGTGGCAACCTTTACAGACTGTGCAGAAAGTAAAGAATTGCAGGAGCTTATGCAAACTGCAAGCCAAATCAACAAGCATACTTTGCAGTGTGGCTTTGATGCCTTACAAGCATCTTGCCGGGCAGCAGTCACTCGTTCTGTACTGAGAAGACATGCTTGGCTCAAGGAGCAGACCTTGCCAGACCATGTCAAATCAAAGTTACTAGACGCTCCTTTGAACAAGGACAGTATGTTTGTCACTAAAGCAGAAGAGGTTCTTAAAAAGATGGAAGAAAAAGCCAAGTCAATGCAAACTGTTAAAGAATTCTTTAACCCCCTAGATTTAGTAGGCATTGCCCTTCCAAACACTGGTCCTTTCCAGCCCCTTGCAGGCCTCCTCAGACCAGACCCAGGGGAAACAGGCCACCCAGATACAGTCTGAGTATGCCGAGATCTAAGAAATTGAGAGCCCCCACCCCTAAAGCAGGAAGTGGTAAGCCACCTCCTTATGGAAAAAAATCTCACAATGACTTCCTTACTACACTCCCCAGCCCTGCCCAATTGCTTGTGCCGCTAGGAGGAAAACTTGTCCTTCATGCAAAAAACTGGATGTCCATCACGCAGGACTGATGGGTCCTCACCATTGTATCCCAGGGGTACAAATTTTATTTCCATTCACTGCCAACCCCAAGCAGGTTTCCAGCCCTTCCTCCAAACCAGTGGGCAGAGGCTCAAAGCCTAAGTAGATTCCTTGATCAATATCAGAGCTATTCAGCCTGTTGCAGTAGAACAGAAGGGTCAAAGATTTTACTCCAGACTCTTCCTGGTACCCAGGAAAGAGGGCTCTTGGTGCCCAATCTTGGATATTTCAGTTCTCACCGCCTTCCTTGTGGTACCAAAATTCAAAATGCTTACCCTTCAACAGCTTTTTCCTGTGCTAGCGAAGGATGCCTGGTTAGTGACCCTAGACTTAAAAGAAGCCTATCTGCACATCCCCATAAAGGGAGTCATGCAGGAAGTATCTACGTTTTCAGGGCAGGATCTATGCATTATCAGATGTTCTTTGTGTTTCACTGTTGCCGTCATCACATTTTGGTTATCTGCTTGCAGTAGCCCTCAGTCGGCCTGATTATCAAAGTCTTGGGTCCTGCATCGGTTGCTGTCTCATCTTCCATAACGTCAGGTAGTCAGGGGTATGAAGCATGCAGCTGACGCCATTACATCAGTGTCTCTTGCCGTGC
Organism: Protopterus annectens; assembly: GCF_019279795.1. Lineage (NCBI taxonomy): Eukaryota > Metazoa > Chordata > Ceratodontiformes > Protopteridae > Protopterus > Protopterus annectens. The sequence goes on along the minus strand of NC_056743.1, from coordinate 1,745,553,108 downwards.
GGTGCCCAAAGCAGAAGCAGTTTCCAAGTGCCGGTCGGCCGACTCATGAAATTTTCGTTTTCGAGTTTCAGATCCAAAGTCTTCAACTAAGCTAAGTACCCTGTTGGGGATCCTTTTTCTTGCTCTAAACCGATGTCAGTAAAAGTTAACAATTGTATTTCTTGTGGAAAGCAAATACATCATAAAGATTTTCATTCGTACTGTATTCCTTGCTTAGGCCCAGACCACGACGTACCTCGCTGTCTGTTTTGTGCCTTATTCAAACCTCATACTATTCGTCGTCTGTTCATTTACGCATCTAAATATTTTGGTACTCTGTTCAGTTATCCAGAAATGGCTTCGGTAAGCCACGCAAATACAGAGTTTCCGAAAAAATGCAAAGATAGAGACAGGCCACATAGGTCCAAAGCTGCCGACGCTTCTAAGCTAGTCGCCAGTTTGCCGGTACTCAGTGAGGACTTTTGCAACCCCTGATACCACTACTTCAGATTTGCAGTCTCTACTGAGACCCATTCTGAGTCCGGTATGCGCGAGATGCTTCAACTGTGGAACCTGCGGATGTCTCTACCTTGGATGGGTCCGGAGCTACTGTGCAGGCACTGGCTACTGAGGGTGTATTCAGGCCTACTGACTTGCATATTAAACCAACGACATCTACTTCTTCAAGGCCTAAAATTCGATCCATGTCTAGAAAACAGACGTCCAGACCACATAGTCAGGCCCCTATGCCTAAAAAACAAATAAGAATGGCTGAAGACCTTATTACTCTGAGGGAAAGCCACCCTTCCCCCTCTAAGAGACCTAGGACTGATTTTTCCTTCCGATTCTTCTGATCAGTATTCTGAAATCTCTGATAAGTTGTCCATCTCACCTTCGATGTCCTTCAAGGATGCATCTGCAGTCCTAACATATGGGTTGTCCTGCCTCAGGCAGCCCTTCGGTCGGCCGGATTCCAAAGTCTGGGTCTGGCCTCGGCTGATGTCTTTCCCCGTCATAGCTTCTGGGGTATAAAGGCATCAGCCGGCGCCATTTTCCTCAGTCTTTCTTGCAGCGGTGCGCAGAAGCTGTTCGCAAGTGCGGTCGGTCAGATCCAGAGATTTCAGCTACTGAAGACTTGAAAAGCTATGTACCCGTTGGGACTCTTTCTTGCCTCAGCCGATGTCAGACAAAGTAAATAATTGTTTAACTTGTGGGAAACAAATACCTCATAAGGATTTCCATTCTTACTGCCTTCCTTGCTTAGGCCCCCACCACGCGTATCAGCTTGTTTAGCCTGTGCCTCCTTCAACGAAGGACTGGTCGGAGTTCGCAGAAGAATTTTTCGGATCCGCTTTTGCATATAAAATGGAAACCCCAACTATGCATTTGGCCAAAAACGTGAAAAGGACCTGAAACCATGGCTAGGCCCATCATGAGTGTCTCTCGTTTCGGCTAAACCCGAGCTCTGTTCTTACTACGACAGAAACCATACCTCCGACACCGAGGCCAGAGGCCCGGCTGAGTCTGCTTCAGAAATCCCTAGCGCCAAGATTTGTCCGACACCATTCCTTTGGACATTTCTACTCCTGCACGTGGGGCAGCTAGGCCCCCAGCTTCTATGTCTATTAAGGCCTTCTCCAGGGCTAAAGCTGCCAAACTTTCAAAAGCTTTTTTACATTTGCCCCAGCATAGGCCCTTAGCCATACCACCAGTGCTAACTGTAATTGATGATGTGTATAATGATGTTAGTTCTGCACCTGATTCTCTTCCTGCCAAACCTGACAGATATTACAGGGTCCCGGATTCTCACTTCCACCTGTATAAAGCCCATGCTGCAGACCCAGAAACTATTTCACAGGGCCCAAAAGGTGTTGCAGCTGCCACTGCAAAAAATCCCCTACCCTCTGAAAGAGAGTCTAGAGCATTAGAGAGATGGGGTAAAAGGTTTATACATCTGCTACTCTTTCTGCCAGGGCATTAAACTGTCAATTCCATATGATACAGTACCAAGAATATTTGTTAGATCAGCTGAATAAGAAGCTTTCTTCTCCTGAACCTTTAGACCGTAAATCCTTCAGGATTTGGTACACAACTCTCAACAGGTCAGTAATCATTTCTTAAAATGTGGCTATGATGCACTGGAGGCTTCATTTAGATCAGCTATGACTGGGGCAGTAATTCGTAGGCATGCCTGGCTAAAAGAGCAATCCCTGCCAGACCATGTCAAGGCTAAACTCCTAGATGCTCCAATGGAGAAACAAAGTTTATTTGGCTCCCCTGCACAGGAGATTCTAAAGAAAGTGGAAGAAAAAGCAAAATCTATGCAAACAGTAAAGGAATTTCTGCAGGTCCAACCTCCGAGGTTCAGCAGAAACTGGCTTTCCAAGAATTGGTCCTTTCCAGACACCTCCAGAGCACAGAGGGGCAGGAATAGACGCCCTTGAGGCAGAGGTCAATCAAAGGGTGCCTATAGGGGCCGTCAGTGGCAGCCTGCCAACCAGAGGAGTAGTGCCACAACTGCAACTACAACCACTACCACAGGACAGACACAATGACTTGACTCTGATTCCGTCTACCAGGGAACAACTGGAAGCTCCCTTGGGCGGAAAGCTGGCTTTATTCTCAAAGAACTGGCATTGCATTACAAAGGACACATGGACATTGCAAGCAATAGACAAAGGATACAGGTTTCACTTCCACACTTTACCAAAAAGGAGCGGAATGCCAAACCTACCACCAGACCAGAAGCCAGAGGCTTTAAGACAAATCAGAAACTTACTTCAGATGAAAGCGATAGAAAGGGTACCATCTATGGAACAAGGCCAAGGATTTTACTCCAGACTATTCCTTGTACCAAGAAAAGAAAACCAATGGAGGCCTATTCTCGACTTGTCCGCACTGAACACATATCTCATTGTGCCAAAATTCAAAATGCTGACCCTACAGCAACTTCTTCCCATGTTGGGCAAGGAGTCTTGGCTGGTGACTCTAGATCTCAAGGAGGCATACCTGCACGTCCCTATCCGACCAGATTGCAGAAGACACTTCAGATTTCTTGCAGGATCAGAGCATTATCAATTCTCAGCATTACCCTTTGGCTTATCTACTGCGCCCAGAGTATTCACGAAATGCCTGGCATCAGTAATTGCACATTGCAGACTTCAGGGAATTCAAATCTACCCATACCTGGACGACTGCCTAATTCAAGTGGACAAAAAGACAAAATTGATAAAGGATTTGGCCTATGTCATACACCTGCTACAGGCCTTGGGATACACAGTCAACATCCAAAAGTCAAGACTAGTGCCATCCCAAAGGATAACCTTTTTGGGTGCGGATCTGGACACAATAACTCAGATGGCTTTTCTCACAGAAGAAAAACAAAAACAACTTCCAGATTACTTCATGACTTTGACAAGACAAGCTCAGCTTACTGCAAGGAAAGTCCTGCAGGCCCTGGGTTTCATGGCATCCTGCATAATCTTGATCCCACATGCCAGGCTGCATATGAGGAAATTACAATGGTACCTAAGGAATGTATGGTCTCAACACAGGCGCAGTCTAGAAACCATGATACCAATCATTCCATGCCTTCAAAAGGAATTCCAGTGGTGGGCCCAGGCCTGCCAGTCCAACAGAGGGTTGCCTTTCAACAAACCAAAACCAAGGCAGACCATCACCACGGACGCCTTAGACCTAGGATGGGGAGCACACATGGAGGACAAATGTATCCAAGGCCTATGGCTTCAAGGACAGCTAAACTTGCACATAAACCAAAAGGAGATGCTGGCAGTGAAGCATGCAATCGAGGCATTCAAACCATTCCTCCAGCAAGGACATCTGCTGATAAGGACAGACAACACCACGGTCATGTGGTACATAAACAAACAGGGAGGCACGCATTCCTACCCTCTATGCCGTATGGCAATGGATCTGTGGAACCTAGGCCTGAACCTCAATATCCAGCTGCAAGCCATATTTGTACCAGGAAAAGAGAATTCACTAGCAGACAGCTTAAGCAGGACTACCACGGATGCTCACGAATGGATGCTGCATCCAGACATCTTCAAACTCATAGTAAAGAAATGGGGGTTGCCAGAGATAGATCTGTTCGCCTCCCCTCTCAACCACCAACTGAAGAAATTCTGCTCAAGGACATAACACCCACAAGCCTGGAGGGTGGACTCTCTCTCTTTCAGCTGGAATGCCCTAATAGTGTATGCATTCCCACCTCTCCCATTGATGTACAAGGTTCTACTGAAGATCAGGGAGGAACAGCTAAAGGTGATACTAATAGCTCTGGACTGGCCAAGACAACACTGGTATCCGCTACTGAGAAGCATGTCTCAGGCGAACTCATGGCCTCTACCCCTATGGCTTCTTCTAACGCAGAACAATTTCAAGACCCTGCATCCAAACTTGGAAACACTGCAACTAACTGCCTGGAAAATTGCTTAAAACCAAACTGTCTTATCTCAGAGGGTCAAAGACATTATCCTGGAGGCTCGCAGACCCTCCACAAGGAAGACTGAGGAAAATGGCGTCGGCTGATGCCTTTATACCCCAGAAGCTATGACGTCGGGGAAAGTGCGACATCAGCCGAGGCCAGACCCAGACTTTGGAATCCGGCCGACCGAAGGGCTGCCTGAGGCTGGACAAACCCATATGTTATGACTGCAGATGCATACCTATCGGACATCTACATTTATGGTAGGTACAAAACTGTACTTTCTTGCTGTTTGGGTTCGGAGCCGATCCTCGGCTCCGACTCTGCCATCTTCTATAGCTCGAGAGCTGTTTACTGGCTCAAGGCTGCCCCTTATCTCAGCATGCCCAGCGTCTGCTACCCAGATCTCGTTTTCCACTTCAGCTGCGAGGTTGCTTCCTTACTGGCTCAGGCTTAGTATATTTTTTTTCTATTAATATATTGTTGTTTATTCTTGAAATTTTGTCAAGTATTTGTCAGTTTTTTTGTCTAGATTATTATTCCTTTATCCCTTATCGCTTTCTTGTGTATTTTAGCTTTGTTGGCCATCGCTCCATAACTCGAAGGCTTTCTGTTTCCCTTGAACTCGTTTAAATTAGAGTCCCCCCCGCCCCCTTAGGATAGCCATTTAAATTCGAGGCTTTCCTTTCTGTTCCTTAACTGTAAAAAAAAAAAAAAAAAAAAAAAAAAAAATGTGTATTTGTTTTTTGTAGCATAGCTTTTTATTATTGTTACTATAATGTCTAAAGATACCAAGGTATCTGGCTTCAAAAAGTGTGACTCATGCTGTCAGAAAATGTCTGACAGATGGGCACACTAGTTCTGTATATTGTTTGGGTGCTGTTCACCTGCAGGACTCCTGTTCTACATGTCATGCTTTTAGTCCCAAGGGTCCTGCAGGAGCGCAAAAACAAATGAATCCTTCGGGGATTATTGAAGCTTCAGGATTCTCCGGCTAAAAGTACTTCGCCAGCAAAATCCCCTATGTCTGTCAAGCCGTCGGCTCCATCTTCGGAGCCGACTCTTTACTTGACCAACCAAGTATGTCGGTGCCGGCTGGCACCGACAAGACAACTCCGTCGGCTCCATCTGCTATTTCGGAGCAGTCTCAGAGCCATAAGAGACTGAGGTCTCCGTCCTTGGAGTCCATCCACTCAGCACCTCAGTCACCTTTGTTAGAGTGAACGTAGCCGTCATTCTTCCCACTCCTCTCGATCCTCCAGATTATCGGATCATGATGTGGAGAGAGTAGTAAGTAGGTTGCTTAAGTCACAGGCACTGGCAAAAATTCTGGCCAGCCCACCTCAGCAGGTATCTGCTCCAACTGCCTCTATTTCTGTTCCTCCTCTGACTACATTTAGCTCGGAGCCGGAGACCATGGGTCCGCAGGTAGTAGAACCGTCGGCGCCAATCATCATCTCTCCTTTGGTTCCGATGTCTGCTCCAATTACCTCTATTATACCTTCTATCGAGGGATCTGGGTGCCGAGGCGCTCTCGTCGGCTCCGAGGGGGACAGTGGCATCGGACCCTTGTCCGACCCCGTTCTCCCCTTCGGAGCTTCGGCGCAAGTGAGCTCGGCTCCACCATCGGCCTCGGAGCAGTCACCCTCGACACGGAGAAAGACTCCTGTTTCTTCGGAGCCGGAACTTACTCTGCCTAGAGGTCGGGAGACCTTCGAGGTCATGCGGAGTGTGCTTTTCCCCAAAACAGCTCTACTACCAGCTCCATTGGCTCCTACCCCCATGGTGTCTGTTCCAACCTCTACTCTTCCAGTCCCCAAGCATAGGGAACCTATACCCCAGGAAACCCCATTGGGTGATCCCTCTTCTGAAGCCTCCCCTGATCACTCTGAGGAGCCTCCCCTGATCACTCGGAGGAGCCTCCCCGAAAGAAGTGCAAGAGGAAGCACATTGACTCCCTTGAATCTGTCACTTCAGATACAGACATGGATGAATCGGAAGGGTCCCCAAGGTCCCCCTCTAAAGATGTTTCCTTTTCGGACATCCTTGAAATGCCTAGGCAGAGGAGGGACTGGACTTCCCTAGCCCCTACCGGGGACGAGTCTGTATATCTGGACGCATTCGGTTCCCGACCTTCCACCTCCTGGGTATCTTCTCCTTTTGATCCACTCATATCTGTAGTAGCTCGAAAGGCTTGGTCAGCTCCAGATTCTGTGGAACCTACTCCGAAGAGACCATACAAATTTATTACAGCCCCCCAGAACAAGCAAATCCTCTCCAGAGGTGTGCCCATTGATGCCATGGTAGTAGCAGCAGCCACCAAGAAAGAGTTAGAAATCTGTTCATCCTCCGAACAGAGAGTCTCTGACGATAGACAGATATGGAAAGTGAATGTTTGCTTCAGCGACCTTTTCAATCAGGTCCCTGAACTATCTATGCCATTTTATACGTCTTCAGAGGGATCTCCTGAAAGAGCTTGGAGATGCCCTTCAAGGTCCTACAGCTGAGGGAGCACCAGCCAAAGTAGCTTCTCAGCTTGTGACTCTTAATTCCATAGTCAACTCCTCCATGAGGCTGATTTTCCTATGCAGCCGATGGAGCGAGCAGAGCCACAGGGACAGGAGTGGCTATCAGGAGACATGCTTGGATGCGGCTGTGTCAGTTTGCGGGACCCTTTCGAGTGTCCTTCACCAATACTCTGTTTGATGGCTCCTTTCTCTTTGGTCTCAGTGAAAGACACGTTGACCAGGTGTGAGCAGGAAGGCAAGACTGTCTGCCGTGGGAGTCCATTTTTCCACTCCTTCCAGACCTTATCCCAAGGGTCAGAAGAGCGGAAAGATGTGGTTCCGAAAATGCCAGGGACCCTTGCCTGACGCACGTGATTTTTTTCCCCCCAGGGGCAGAGGGGGAAACAACAATAGCAGACGCTGCCTTCGTGGCAGAGGGGGACCGCAAAACCAGGGTGACAGAGGAACCTTCTCTGCCAAACCCTTCCAGCATCCCTAAAGGGTTGCCTGACTTGCACACCTCTGGAGGCATTTGGGGGAAGACTTCCGCTGTACCCAAAAGCCTGGAAAAATATAACAAGAGACAGATGGGTACTATCCATCATACCCAGAGGTTACAAAACTCCCTTCCATCAATCCCCATAGAATCAGAAAAGCCCATCCCAGATGTCCCACCCAATCTAAGGGATCAAGCAGTTGCAGAAGTTTCAAAACTGCTATAAAAAAAGAGCCATTCAAGAAGTCCCCGCAGACCAACTAGGATCCGGAACTTAAGATTCTTTTTAGTGCCAAAAAAGACAGGGGACTGAAGACCAATACTGGATCTCAGCAGATTGAACAAATCTGTACAAAAAGAAAAGTTTTGGATGGTGACACTACAGTAAATTTTCCCTTTTCTGGGTCAGGACAATTGGATGTGCTCGATAGATTTTCAGGACATGTACTACCATATCAAGATGGACAGATGCTCCAGGAGATTTCTTTGCGTCCAGGTAGGGGCTAGTCATTATCAGTTCAGAGCTCTGCCCTTTGGTCTCACCTCAGCCCCCAGGGTGTTCACCAAGTGTATGGCAGTAGTCACGGCTCACCTGAGGCGTCAATGATTCCAGGTGTTTATCTAGACTGGCTCCTGACTGCTACCACCAGGCGTCAACTCTTAGAGGCACGGAATTATACAATCACATCATGCACTCAACTAGGCATTGCAGTAAATCTGCCTTGTTGCCCTGTCAGTCTGTCACATACATAGGAGCAGAATTAAACACAAAAGAAATGTTTGCAAGATTACCACAGGAAAGAGTTTCCATTATTCGTCAACAATTGTTAATTCTAATGCAGAGCAAAAGGGTTCAAGTCAGGCTTGTCCTCCAAGCTCTAGGCTCCATGGCAGCTGCCATTCTTCTTGTCCCATTAGCTCTTTTCCACATAAGAATCCTTCAGTGGCTTCTTTTCACGCTGTGGTCTTTCCAGGAACTACCCATGTCTCGCATGATCCTGATCACAGAAACATGCAAAAGGCACCTTTCTTGGTGGATGGTCTACCCACTAGTAATTCAGGGCAGTCCTTTCACACAACCCCCTCCGGTAGCCACAGTGACCACGGACGTCTCCTTGATAGGGTGGGGTGGGCAATAACTAGGCAGGACAGTCCAAGGCACTTGGCAACGTCACGGGTACCATCTGCATATCAATGTCCTAGAAATTAGAGTGGTTCTCCTAGCGTTGCAAGCCCTTCAAGATTCTCTTCCTTCCGGGACCATTGCAATCCAAATGGACAACATGTCAGTGGTGTGGTACATCAACAAACAGGGCGGGACCAGGTCTTACCCCTTGTGTCGAGAAGCACTCAGACTGTGGCAGTGGGCGATTTCCTTCCAACGTTTTCTGATTGCAACACACATCCCTGGGAAATCCAATGTCATAGGGACTGCTCAGCAGTGCTATCCTCATGCCTCTCAAGTGGTCTCTGAATCAGGAAGTTGCAGATCTTTTCTTCCGCAAATGGGGACAGCCTTGCTGCAACCTATTTGCCACTCCTCTCAACAACAAATGCAGCAGCTACTTCTCCCTACTTCCTCTTCCAGGTCATATAGCCAGAGAAGCTCTAGTCCACGATTGGCCTCAGGGACTCCTTTACGCTTTTCCCCCTTTTCCCCTAATTCCAAGACTCCTACAGAAAGCAAAATCGTTGGGTTGCAAAATTATCCTCATTGCTCCATATTGGCCTCGACAGATAGGGTTCCTGTTCCTACACCTCAACCTTCTGGATCAGCCGTGGATTCTGGACCCAGTTCCAGATCTTCTGATTCACCAATCAGGCGGGTTGCACCAATCCCTTCAAAGTCTCCAGCTCAAAGCTTGGTTACTCCACTTCCAACCTTAGCCAGGCTTTCCAATATCTCCCCAGCAGTCTGTGATACTATTGTTTCCTCGCTTAAGTCTACTACAAGGGAAACGTATGCTAGTAAATGGAAACTGTTTTCTTACTGGACAGAATCTAGAAATTTGGATCCCTTCTCAGCCCCAGTCCATGAAATTCTTGAATTTCTAGCACAGCTTTTTCAGCCTGGTGCAGCTTCCGCTACCATTAGAGTACAACTAGCTGCCATTTCTAATTTTCATATCGGTATGTTTACTTCTAGCATAATGTCTCATAAGCTTTGCAAGGCCTTTATGAAAGGAACATCTTTTCTTAGACCCCCCCCAGTTACAGATCCTCCTCCTCCTTTGGAACTCAATTTAGTTTTAGCTTCCTTAATTTTGCCTCCCTTTGAACCGGCAGCATCATGTTCTTTAAAATTTCTTTCTTGGAAGACACTTTTTCTGGTTGCTATCACTTCAGGTAGACATGTCTCAGAACTTCAAGCACTATGTGTTCATCGTCCTTACCTGGTGCTTCACAAGGACAGAGTTTTTCTGAGGACCAATCCATCCTTTATTCCTAAAGTCTGCTCAGAGAACAATTTAAATCAATAGATCTCCCAGTTTTTTTTCCTAATCACAGCAACAAGGCTGAATACAAGCTCCACCAATTGGATGTACACAGACAATTGTGTGTTTACCTCCATAGAACTAAGGAACTAAAAGTCAGACCAGTTATTTCTTATGCTTTCAACAAACAAGGCCTTCCAGTTTCTAAAGTGACCTTATCCAGATGATTATCTGATACTATTGCCTTTATTTATCAGTTATGAAATAAAGAGCTACCAGCTAAACCAAAAGGTCATTCCACTAGAGCATTAGCCACCTTTGTAGCTTTTCAGTCTAGGTTGCCCATAGACTCCATCTGTGCAGCTGGCACTTGGGCAAACCCTCACACTTTTATCTCTCATTACAAGGTAGATATGGTCTCCCGGAGCAGAGCTTCCTTTGGTTCTACTGTTTTGAAGTCTGTTCCACCTGGAATTTTAGGTGCTAGGAACGCTGTCCCAAACAGCAAGAACAAAGGCGAGATAGACAACTTAACATAAAGAAGTTATGTACCTACTATAACGTTCCATGTTAGTTGTCTTCATCTCGCCTTCCTTCTTGCATCCCTCCCTCCTTCCCCCTTCCTAGAGGATTGTGAGGAGTTCCCTTTTGTTTTCACTGGATGAGCATCTTTTATTACTTCACATGCCAGGTAATTTATAACTCTTTCCTTGTTTAGGTGCATTGGGCAACTAGTTTTTAGGAACTGGTTTCTCTACTTATCTCTAGTGTACGCTATCACAAACGAGATCTGTGCAGCTGACGCTGGGCATGCTGGGATAAGGGGTAGCCTCGAGCCAGTAAACAGCTCTCGAGCTATAGAAGATGGCCGAGTCAGAGCCGAGGATAGGCTCCGAACCCAAACAGCAAGAAGTAAGGCGAGATGAAGACAACTAACATGGAACGTTATGGTAGGTACATAACTTCTTTTTTTCTCTGATTACCAGGATTTGCCCGTATCTACCTATGAGGATTCTGATGCAGAGGACTCCATTCCCTCTGCTTCCCCTCCAGAGGATTTCTCTTTTGGTGAAACCTTGCATACTCTTACGGAGCATTTTCGCTGGGAAAACTAGGATTACTCTGACTCCAGAAAGAGGCTTAGGGAATTCTTACTCCAGCCTCAACACAAGCCTTTAGCTATCCCTCCTGTACTGGACATTGTAGATCATGCCTTCTCGGAATCTAGCCTGGCCCCTGACTTTTGACCTCCTGCTCCCAGAAAACCTGATTGGTATTGCAGGGTACCTGACTCTCACAAGTTCCTCTTTAAAAATCTTACTGCGGATCCTGAGACCATTTCAATGGGACCCAAAGGCATTAAAGCTACTACTGCCAAAGATCCTACCCCCTCTGATAGAGATTCCAGGGCGCTGGATAGATGGGGTAAGAAGGTATACACTTCTGCAACCTTGGCCATTAGGGCCTTGAACTGCCAGTTTCATATTTAAAGTATCAGCAACATATTATTGGATTGCTTAAACAGAAAATTATGTTGATTCCTGACTGCTGAAAGTAAAGATTTACAGGAATTAATGCATTCTGCTGAACAAGTTGGAAATCATACTTTGCAATGTTTTAATTCATTAGAGGCATCTTGCAGGGCTGCTGTCACTAGGTCTGTACTTAGAAGGCATGCTTGGCTTAAGGAGCAATCTTTGCCAGATCATGTTAAAGCTAATTTACTGGATGCTCCCTTAAACCAAGACCGCCTGTCTGGCAACAAAGCAGTAGTAGTACTTAAAAAGATGGAGGAAAAAGCTAAATCTGTGCACACTGTTAAAGGTTTCCTGCAAGTTCACCCTCCCAGATTTAGTAGGCATTGGCCCTCTAAGAATTGGTCCTTCCTGCCTCTTCCAGGCCTTCTCAGTCCAAACCCAGAACCAGCAGATCACCCAGGCTTCAGTCCCAAGGTACTCACAGGCCTAAGCAGTGGGGGGCTCCCACTCCCAAAGCAGGGAGTAGTAAGACCCCCCCCCCCCATGGTAAACTGTCTCAACGTCTTAACTTTAAACCTTCCAAGCCCTGCTCAACTGACTGTTCCTATAGGTGGAAAGATTGCCCTGCATGCAAAAAATTGGGAACTCATTACCCAGGACAAATAGGTTTTAAATATAGTTTCCCAAGGATACAGATTCCACTTCCACGCCTTACCAACCCCAAACGATTAGCCAGACCCTACCCCCAAATCAGTGGGCAAAGGCTCAAAAGCAAGATGTTCTTCGTGTTTCACTGTTGCAGTCATTATATTTAGGTAATCTGCTGGCAGGTTGCCCTCACTCAGCCTGAATAACAAAGTCTTGGGTCCTCCGTCGGTTGCGGTCTCCTCTTCCATGATGTCAGGTCGTCAGGGGTATAAAACATGTAGCCAACGTCATTTTAATCGGTCTTTCTTGCCGCGCGGTGCCCGAAGCAGAAGCAGTTTGCAAGTGCCAGTCAGCAGACTCCAGAAATTTTTGTTTTCGAGTTTCAGAACCGAAGTCTTCAAACTAAAGCTAAGTACCCAGTTGGGGAAACCTTTTCTTGCTTTTTACCGATGTCAGTAAAAGTTAATAATTGCATTACTGGTGGGAAGCAAATACCTCATAAGGATTTTCATTTGTACTGTATTCCTTGCCTAGGCCCTGATCACAACGTGCCTTGCTGTCGGTTTTGTGCTTAATTTAACCAACACACTATTAAGCGTCTGTATATTTTTGCTTCTAAATATTTTGGTTCAAGATTTAACTACCCTGAAATGTCGTCTGTTAGCAATCCGACTACCGGAGTTCACAAAAAAACGCAAGGAAAAAGACCGGCGAGGTCCAAAACCGACGAAGCTTCTCGTAACCCAGTCGCCGGTTTGCCGGTACGCAGTGAGATCCTTTTGCAGCCCCTGATACCCACTACTTTTGAGTCGCAGGCCTCTACCGAGACCCATTCGGAGCCTGGTATGCCACGAGATTCTGCAAGTATTGAACCCGCGGATGTCTCTCCCTTGGATGGGTCCGGAGCCGCTGAGCAGGCACCGGCTTCTGAGGGTGTTTTCAGGCCTCAACATTTGTATATTAAACCGACGCCATCATCAAAAACAAGGCCAAAACCAACTTCTTTGTCTAAAAAACTGATGCACGAGCCACATGCTCAGGCCCCTATGCCTAAAAAATAAATCATCAAAATGGCTGAGGATTTAATTACCTTGATCAGGGGTTCCCAAACCCCCCCCTGCTAAGAGTCCTAGGCAAGGCACTGATTATGAATCTTCAGATCATGTTTAACATTTCTTCTCATTCCTCTTCTGATCAGGAATTTTGTATTCCACCTTATGGGGATTCTGATGCAGGGAAATCCATCCGATGTTCTTCATCTCACATTGCTGCAGTCCTTACACTTGGGTAGTCCACTGTCCCATATCCTCAGTCTTTTGCCGCATGGTCCGATGCAGAAGCAGTGTTGCTCTGAGATTTTTCGATTTTTTCAGACCGAGTTCAAAGTTGGCAATATTTTAGTTTTTCTTGCCTCAGTCATTTACGGATGTCAGAAAAAGTTAATAATTGCATTTCCTGTGGGCCACAGATACCGCATAAAGATTATCATACTTTGTGTATTCCTTCCTTAGGGCCTGAGCAGCGTTGTTGGCTGTTGCTCTTGTGCTAGATTTAATAGAAGGTTGGATTGTGCGAGGTTAGTCTTTGGGAAGCGGTGTAACTATAAAATGCCGTCGGATGAGGACAAGGCAGTTAAGCCTAGGATAGAAGAACCGTCTGTACCAGGTTCTTTAGAGGTGTCGGTGGAGCCGTGGCTCCACCGGAGGTTTCTTTGTGTTCTCAGGGGAGACCTTGTTATTACAAGATGTGGCCTCTCAGGAGACTAGTCAGGCTGAGGGGCTTCTCATGTTACTATACTCCCTCCCTTCCTAAGGTGGCTAGGCCCTCTCCTTCTGTTTCAAAGGCTTCCCCAGGGGCAGGCCAGGTTTAGCTTCAGTTAGTGTTACCCTAGCTCTTCAGGTACTGTGCCCAAGAAGCATATGCTTAGAATGGCAGAAGATTTGATTACTTTGATCAGGGTTCTATGCCCCTCCTGATAAGAGGCCTAGGGTGGAGCCTGAGCTGGGGGTTTTGAGCAGGCTTCAGATGTTTCAGAGTCTTGGCTGAAGACTTGCAGGAGTACTCTCCTTATTCTGATTCTGATGTGGATGATTCTACTCCTTCTGCTACTCCTCCTGAGGATTTTTCTTTTCAGAAACTCTTCATTCCATGAGGGAGCATTTTAAGTGGGAAGGTCAGGACTTCTCTGATTCCAGGAAAAGGCTTAGGGAATTTCTGTTGTTACCCCAGCATAGGCCTTTGGCTATACCTCCTGTTTTGGATGTAGTGGAAGATGTTTTATGGAAGCTTCTCTTAATCCTGATTCTTTGCCTCCTGCTCCTGTTAAGCGGATAGGTATTACAGGGTGCCTGAAGCTCATAAATATCTTTTAAGAGTCCTAGGGCAGACCCAGAAACTGTTAGCCATGGGCCTAAAGGTGTTAAGGCTTCTGTTGTTAAGAATCCGGTTCCTGCAGACAAGGAGGCTAGGGCCTTGGATAGATGGGGCAAGAAAGTCTATACTTCTTCCACTCTTGCTATGAGGGCTCTGAATTGCCAGTTTCATATGTTGAAATACCAAAATTATCTCCTTTCACAATTGAAATCTAAGGTTGATGCTCTGGCAGTGGGTATTGATTGTGTTGCAAGATTTAGTGCATGTTTCTGAACAGGTGGGTAAGCATTCTTTGCAATGTGGTTTTGATGCTGTACAGGCCTCGTCTAGGGTGGCTGCCACTGGGTCAGTTCTTCGCAGGCACGCCTGGCTGAGGGATCAGAATTTGTCTGAACATGTTAAAACAAGGATTTTAGATGCTCCTTTACAATCTGACGTGTTGTTTGGTCCTCCTGTTGAGACAGTTTTAAAGAAAATGGAAGACAAGGCTAAGTCTATGCAGACTGTTAAAGATTTTTGCAGGTCCAGCCTCCAAAGTTTAGTAGAAATTGGCCTACTAAAGGGTGGGCGTATCCTTCTTATGATTCACAGTCTAGGGGTAGATCTAGGCGTGGTAAGGGCAGAGCTCAGGGCTCTTTCAGGCCTAGAACAGGGAGTTCTCCTGCACAGGCTTCGGGTGAGGGCAGGGGTCAGTCCCAGACCCAATGACCTACCTTTTCAGCTGCCAGAGCCTGCTCGTCTGGCAGCACCTTTGGGGGGAAGGTTGGCACTTTTCAAAGAAAATTGGAGTTTAATTACCCAGGACAGATGGGTATTGGATATCATACACCACGGCTAGAGGTTTTATTTCCATACCTTGCCTCCTTTCAAAGGCATGCCAGACGTTCCTCCTCAACAAAGTATAGAGGGACACAAACAGTCTTCTCTGTTGCTGCCATACAGCCGGTCCCTCGGCCAGAAGTGGGCCTAGGATTTTATTCTCGCCTGTTCCTAGTACCAAAGAAGGGGAACACGTGGAGACCAATTTTGGATTTATCTACCCTCAACACTTATCTGGACATTCCCAAGTTCAAAATGTTGACGTTGCAGCAGCTTTTACCTCTGCTGGGCAAAGATCATTGGATGGTAAATTTGGATCTCAAGGAGGCTTACCTTCATGTTCCTATCAGCCTAAGTTGCAGAAAGTATCTGCGTTTTCGAGCTGGGACTTCTCACTATCAGTTCTCTGCATTGCCCTTTGGCTTATCTACTGCGCCCAGAGTGTTCACGAAAGTTCTGGCTCCAGTGATAGCTTTCTTCAGACTAAAAGGAATACAGATCTATCCTTATTTGGACGACTGCCTAATTCTGGCTCAAGGAAGAGAAGAGCTTCTTCATCATTTGGAATATGTGATAGCAGTGCTAAGATGCCTAGGGTATTCTGTGAACGAAATAAAGTCCAGTCTAGTCCCCTCTCAAGACATGTGCTTTCTGGGTGCGAGACTGAATACAGCATCCCAGATGGCCTTTTTGAACCCGGACAAACAAAAGAGTCTATCCCTTTACTTACATCAGCTATCTCATCAGTCCGGCTGACTGCAAGGACAGTCCTTCAAGCCTTAGGGTTCATGGCATCTTGTATTCTGGTACTTCCCAATGCCAAACTGCATATGAGGAAGCTACAATGGTATCTCAAAAATGTATGGACACAGCACTGCCAGGATCTGGACACTGTCATTCAAATAATACCTTGCATTCAAAAGGAATTTTTGTGGTGGGCTCAGGAATGTCACCTAAACAAGGGACTCTCTGTGAGTCAGATTTTAACGACAGATGCCTCAGACAAAGCTTGGGGAGCTCATCTAAATGGAAAGTGGATACAAAACAAGTGGCCTGTCAGACTACAACATCTACATATCAACATGAAGGAGATGTTAGCAGTCCAGTTTGCATTAATTGCTTTCAAGGAATTACTTCTTCCAGGGCAGGTGTTGATTCTAACAGACAACACAACTGTCATGTGGTACATCAACAAGCAAGGGGGAACACATTCTTATCCTCTATGCAGGCAAGCAATGATTTTGTGGGCGACTGCTCTCAGTTTACAGCTCAATCTTCAGGCAAGGTTTCTGCCAGGAGCACAGAACTCCTTAGCAGATGTGTTGAGCAGGCAATTATGGAACCCCACGAGTGGAAATTGGATCCTCATGTATTTCAGAAATTGACAGTGTCATGGGGAACTCCAGACATAGATCTGTTCGCTTCTCCACTAAACCATCAGCTGCCAAGGTTTTGCACAAAAGGTTTCATCCCACAGCTTGGAGAGTGGATGCTCTTTCTTTCAATTGGAGCAATCTTCATGTGTATGCCTTTCCACCTCTGCCTCTCCTCCTAAAGGTACTTCTAAAGGTCAGCCAGGACAAGCCAAGGATGATTTTAATAGCTCGATTGGCCTCGACAACACTGGTACCCATTACTGAGGAGTCTGGACGGAAGCCTCCATGGCCTTTGCCTTGATTCCACACCTGTTGTGAGGACAGCCATTTGCTAAATGTCAAGCTTCACTCTCTGCACCTAACAGCCTGGCATATTCTGTTTTGAACCATAGTGGGCCTCCACTTCCTCAGCAAGTTTTAAATGTTATTTTGGAAGCTAGGAGGCCTAGTACTAGGAAAGTGTACAAATGGAAGAGATTTTTGTTTTGGAGTGCAGCAAAGATTTTGATGTTTCTGAGCCTAATTTGAGTGTGGCTCTTCAATATCTTACTGAGTTGCTAGACAAAGGTTTGTCTTTCTCTTCTATTAAAGTTCATGCTGCAGCAATTTCAGCTCACTATGATTGCAACCCACCATTGTTTTCTCATCCTTTGTTCAAGCAATTTCTTAGAGGGGCAAAGAATATAAGACCCCGCTCCTACTCCTGCTTGGGATCTCAATTTTGTGTTGGAGAAACTCACTCTACAACCTTTTGAGCCTGCAGCTACTGCTGAGTTGAAATATTTATCATGGAAGACTGCTTTTTGTTGGCCATTACCTCTGCAAGAAGGGTTTCTGAATTACAGGCCCTTATGGCGGTTGAGCCTTTCTTGATTTTCCATAAGGATAGGGTATCATTCTAATCCTTCCTTTATGCCTAAGGTGGTTTCTAGTGTGGCTTTAAACCAAACTATTCATTTGCCTACTTTTTATGCAAATCCCCAAAATAACAGGGAAAAGATTTTGCACACTTTAGATGTCCACAGGCAGTTGCGTTATTTGGACAGAACTAAAGGTTTCAGGCAGTCTCAGCAGTTGTTTGTTTCTTTTGCTTTGAGTTCTCAGGACAAGCCTGTATCAAAACAAACTATTTCTAAGTGGATTGGGTTTTGCATTGTTTCTGTTATTCCCATCATGGCAAGGAGATTCCAGCTGGGATTAGGCCTCATTCCACTAGGGCTACTGCCACTTCAACAGCTTTTTTGAGGGGAGTGGCAACCAAGGATATTTTGGAGGCAGCTACTTGGAGTTCTGTGCATACTTTCTCTAAGCATTATCACCTGCCACTTTACTCTTAAGTCCAGGGCTGGTTTTGCCACTGCTGTTTTGCAGGGCCTTTTGGCAGCTCCTGCTTCCTTGTAGTTAGCCATCCTCCCTTACCTCTGCTTTGGGATTCTAGGACTGCAGCAATGTGAGATGAAGAACATAGTACAGTTTTGTACCTACCATAAATGTCGATGTTAGATCCACACTCCTTCCCCTCTGTAGTTAGAGGTGGTTGTGTGGGTTGGGTTGTACATTTTGTGTATATTGTATATATTGTACATATAGTTAGTGCAAGGGTGGTTGGTTGGTTGTTTGCTGTCTTTTGGTTTTGACCTTTATTTTTTGGGTCTTCTGACATCTGGGGCAAGAAAAGACTGAGGATATGACGTCGGTCATGCGCATTTGTACCCTGACGTCAGTCAAATGTGCCCTGACCGACGTCAGCCTTATACTTTGTTATTACAGCGGACTACCCAAGTGTAAGGACTGCAGCAATGTGGATCTTCGAACATCTACATTTATGGTAGGTACAAAACTGTACTTTCTGCTTCTCCTCCTTAGGATTACTCTTTTGGGGAGACTTTGCATACTTTAAGGGAATATTTTCACTGGGATAGTCAGGACTTCTCAGAATCAAAAAGGAGGCTTAGGGATTTTCTTCTTCTTCCTCAGCATAGGCCTTTGGCAATACCTCCTGTATTAGACATTGCTGATGTGTTCTCGGAATCCAGCATGGCTCCTGATTCCCTGCCTCCGGCTCCTAGTAAGCCAGACAGATATTACAGGGTTCCTGACTCCCACAAATTTCATTTCAAAAATCCTGCTGCTGACCCTGAGACTATTTCAAAGGGTCCCAAGGGTGTTGAGGCTTCTACAGCCAAAAACTATTCCTATCCCTTCTTATAGAGATTCCATGGCGCTGGATAGATGGGGAAAGAAGGTTTATACGTCTGTAACCTTGGCAATCAGGGCTTTAATCTGCCAGTTTCATATGCTTAAATATCAGCAGCATGTTATGGGCTTACTGAAACAGAAAATTATGATTTCTGATTGTGTGGAAAATAGAGTTACAGGATTTATTGCATTCAGCAGAGCAGGTTGGAAAGCGTACTTTGCAATGTGGATGTTCATAGTGTTTCACTGTTGCAGTCATTACTCTCTGGTTATCCTGCTGGCAGGCTACCCGCAGTCGGCCTGAATTCCAAAGTCTAGGTCTGGCGTCGGTTGCTGTCACCTCTTCCCTGACGTCAGTACGCCAGGGGTATAAAAGATGCAGCCGATGCCATTTTCTTAAGTCTTTCTTGCCGCACAGTGCCCGAAGCAAAAGCAGTTTGCAAGTGCCGGTCGGCCGACTTTTGAGATTTTCACAGACGAATTTCAGAACCGAAGTCTTCATTAAAGCTAAGTACCCCATTGGGGAAACTTTTTTCTTATTCTAGACCGATGTCAGAAAAAGTTAACAATTGTATTTCTTGTGGGAAGCAAATACCTCATAAGGATTTTCATTCTTACTGTATTCCTTGCCTAGGCCCTGATCATAACGTTGCTAGCTGTCGGTTTTGTGCTAGATTCAACCAACGCACTATTAAGCGTCGGTTTGATTTTGCTTTTCATTACTTTGGCCGAAAATTCAATTATATAATGCCATCGGAACAGCAGACGACCGGAGTTTCTAAAAAACGCAAGGAAAAAGAGAAGGACAGGCATCCGAGATCCAAAACCGACGAGGCTTCCGCTAAGCCAGTCGCTGGTTCGCCGGTTTTCAGTGAGGCACTTTCGCAGCCCCTGACGCCCGCTACCTTAGAGCCACAGGCCGCTGACGACTCTCAGGTGGAGCCAGCTAGGCCTCTGGATACTCAAGGTATTGGACACTCGGAAATCAATCCCTCAGATGGGTCCGGAGCCTCTGAGTAGGCATCTGCTTCTGGGGGTGTTTTCAGACCTACACAGCTATATGTAAAGCCTACTTCAGCTTCTAAAGCAAAGACTAAAGCAGCTTTAAAGACAAAGAAACAAGTACAGCATTCTCCAGGACAAACTTCCATGCCTAAGAAACAGATGCTCAAAATGGCCGAAGACCTTATTACCTTGATCAGGGGTTCCCATCCCCCTCCTGACAAGAGGCCTAGGCAAGAGACAGACTATGACTCTTCAGATCAGGTTTCCATTTCCTCTGACTCCTTTTCTGTACAGGAATACTCTCTTCCTCCCTATGAGGATTCTGATGCTGAAGAATCCATTCCTTCAGCCTTTCCTCCTGAGGATTATTCGTTTGGGGAAACCCTGCATACCATGAGGGAGCACTTCCACTGGGAGAGCCAAGATTACTCAGATTCAAAGAAAAGGCTTAGAGATTTTCTTTTACTTCCTCAGCACAGGTCTCTTGCTATTCCCCCTGTGCTAGACATTGTAGATGTATTTTCAGAGTCCGGCCTTTTTCCAGACTCCTTACCTCCAGCTCCTGTTAAACAGACAGAGATACTACAGGGTTCCAGATTCACATAAATTTCTTTATAAAAACCCTGCTGCTGACCCAGAAACTATTCCTCAGGGTCCCAAAGGGGTTAAGGTCGCTACAGCAAAAAACCCTATCCCTTCTGACAGGGATTCAAGGGCACTAGACAAATGGGGGCGGGGGGAGGTTTACACTTTGCTACTTTGGCTGTGAGGACTTTAAATTGTCAATTTCATATGATTAAATATCAGCAACACTTAATGTCACTGTTAAAACAGAAAATGTTGGCCAATTCTGATTGTGCAGAAAATAAGGAAATGCAGGATTTTTTGCATGCAACTGAACAAGTGGGAAAGCATGCATTGCAATGTGGTTTTGATTCTCTGGAAGCCTCTTGCAGGGCCGCAGTTACGGGTTCTGTCATTAGGAGGCATGCTTGATTAAAGGAACAAAATCTGCCTGATCATGTTAAAGCAAAGTTATTAGATGCTCCATTACAGCATGATGCTTTATTTGGTGTTAAAGCAGAGGAGGTTTTGAAGAAAATGGAGGACAAAGCGAAATATATGCAAACAGTAAAGGATTTTTTACAGGTTCAACCACCAAGATTCAGCAGGAACTGGCCTACAAAGAATTGGTCCTTTCCAGTGTCGGACAGGCCACAAAGAAACAGATACAGACGTCCCAGAGGCAGATCCCAGCACCAGGGCTCATACAGGCCTACACAGTAGGGCGCTTCTACCTCCAAAAGTGGAGAAGACAAAGCACAGACATACAGGAAACAGTCCCAATGACTTGCCTCTGCCAGCACCAAGCACTTATCTTCTTGCAGCCCCCTTAGGGGGGAAAGCTAGCACTTTTCTCTCAAAATTGGCACATGATCACCCAGGACAAATGGGTATTGAATATAGTGTCCCAGGGCTACAGGTTCCTCTCTCACACCCTGCCAAAGGCAAAAGGTATGCCAAACCTGCCACACAATCAATGGGCAGAGGCACAAAAACAAGATGTTCATCGTGTTATACTGCTGCAGTCATCAAACTTGGGTTATCTGCCGTCAGGCGGTCCTGCAGTCGGCCGAATCCCAAAGTCCTGGTCCGGAGTCGGTTATCGTCGCTTCTTTCCCAACGTCAGTGTGACAGGAGTATAAAAGAGGCAGCCAACGCCATTTTCTTCAGTCTTTCTTGCCACGCAGTGCCCGAAGCAGAAGCAGTTCGCAAATGCCGGTCGGCCAGCTCCTGAGATTTTCGAATCGAATTTCAGCCCGAAGTCTTCTTTAAAGCTAAGTACCCCGTTGGGGAAACTTTTCTTGCCTCAGACCGATGTCAGACAAAGTTTATAATTGTATTTCTTGTGGGAAGCAAATACCTCATAAGGATTTTCATTCTTATTGTATTCCTTGCCTAGGCCCAGACCACAACGTTTCGGGTTGTTGGTTTTGTGCTAGGTTCAACAAACGTACAATCAAGCGTCGGGCAGATTTCACCCGACATTATTTTGGCAGAAAATTTAACTATAGCATGTCGTCGGATCAACCGACATCAGCAATGATTAAAAAACGTAAGGATAAGGACAGGCATCCAAGGCCAAAACCAGATACCGAGGCCTCAGCAAGGCCTGCCGCCGGTTCTCTGGTTTTCAGCGAGGCGCCTATGCAGCCCCTGACTACCGCTGATTTAGAAATTCCGACAGCCTCCCAGACCGACTCAGCTGGGCCACAGGATCCGGTTCCATCTCTCCCCACGGACGCCAACCCTGACGGTGATCCGGAGATTTTGGACAGGCCTTCGGTTTCTGAAGGTGTTTTCAAGCCAACAACTATCTCTATAAAGTCTTATGCTAAACTTAAAACCCCCTTAAAAGTCAGGAAACCGGGTCCACAGATCCCCCCCACAGGCCCCTATTCCTAAAAAACAGATGCTTAAGATGGCTGAGGATTTAATTACCCTTATCAGGGGTTCCCAACCCCCTCCTGACAAAAGGCCTAGACTGGAGGAAGATTATCCTTCCTCTGACCAAGCATCCATTTCTTCAGCTAACTCTGAGGACCAGGATTACCCCTTCCCTCCTTATGAAGACTCAGATGCTGAGGAGTCCATTCCCTCTGTCTCGCCCCTTGAAGACTGCTCTTTTGGGGAAACTTTACACACCATGAGGGAACACTTCCACTGGGAAGGCTAAGATTACTCTGACTCTAAGAAAAGACTCTGAGTTTCTTCTTCCACAGCATAGACCCCTTGCAATTCCTCCAGTTTTAGACATTTTGGATGATGTTTACACCGAATCTAGTCTAAACCCAGATTCCATACCTCCTGCACCAGCTAAACAAGACAAATACTATCGAGTTCCTGATACTCATAAGTTTCTATATAAAAGCCTTACTGCTGACCCCAAAACCATTTCCCAGGGTCCCAAGGGGGTTAAGGCCTCTACTGCTAAGAATCCACTACCTTCTGAAAGAGATTCCAGAGCATTAGAAAGATGGGGGAAGAAAGTGTATACGTCTGCCACTTTGGACATGAGGGCCTTAAACTGCCAATTCCACATGCTGAAATACCAGCAGTACTTGATTGCACAGTTAAAGCAGAAAATGACCCCTCAGACAGATCAACCTGATTTCAAAGAGATGCAGGATTTGCTGCATGCAGCAGAACAGGTGGGAAAGCATACCTTACAGTGTGGTTTTGATTCATTGGAAGCCTCATGTAGAGCAGCTGTCACAGGGTCTGTAATACGTAGACATGCTTGGCTAAAAGAGCAGGCCTTACCAGAACATGTCAAAGCAAAGTTATTGGATGCTCCACTGCAGAAAGATGTGCTATTTGGTATCAAAGCAGAGGAAGTTTTATAGAAAATGGAAGAAAAGCCAAAATCTATGCAGACAGTTAGATTTTTTACAGGTACAACCTCCTCGCTTCAGCAGAAACTGGCCATCAAAAAACTGGTCCTTTCCTGCATCAGACAGACCCCAAAGGGGTAGGTACAGACGCCTAAGGGGCAGAGGCCAGCCACAAGGTTCTTTCAGGCCTAGACAATGGCATACAACAACTCAGAGGTGGAGACGAAAGATCTCAACCCTTCAGGAAACAAACACAATGACTTCCCCCTTCGCCTGCCAAGCAAAATTGCCCTGGCAGCTCCTTTGGGAGGAAAACTGGCTCTATTTCCACAAAATTGGTGCATCATAACAAAGGACAAATGGGTTCTGGAAGTTATTGAGGCTACAGATTTCATTTTCACACTTTACCACGAATGAGAGGCATGCCAAATCTGCCTCCAAACCAATGGACAGAGGCACAAATGCAAATTTCAGCTCTCCTGGATATGAAAGCAATTCAAAAGGTAACCTACAAAGGAGCAAGGTCAAGGTTTTTACTCAAGACTATTTCTAGTACCAAGAAAAGACAAAGCCTGGAGACCCATTGTAGACCTCTCAATTCTAAACACATACCTGGAGATACCCAAATTCAAAATGCTCACACTACAGCAGCTTCTTCCCATGCTGGGCAAGGAGTCTTGGCTGGTAACGTTGGACCTCAGAGGCATACCTGCATGTCCCTATCAGACAAGATTGCAGAAGATACCTCAGATTTTTGGCAGGTACAACGCATTATCAATTCTCTGCATTGCCCTTTGGCTTATCTACTGCGCCCAGAGTATTTATGAAATGCCTGGCATCAGTAATTGCATACTGCAGACAACGAGGAATACAAATTTATCCATATCTGGACGACTGCCTGATCCAAGCGGACAGCAAGGACATTCTATTACAGCATCTGGCATTCGTAACAAAGCTGCTCAATTGCCTAGGGTACACAGTAAACAAACAGAAGTCAAAGCTAATACCCTCACAACAGATAATATTCCTGGGTGCCAGCTTAAATACATCGACCCAGATGGCTTACCTCACGCCAGACAAACAAAAACAATTGACGCAATACTTCAAAAAGATGGCAACTTTTACTCAGCTCACTGCAACGAAAATCCTGCAGGCATTGGTGTTCATGGCATCCTGCATTCAACTATTCCCATATGCAAAGCTGCATATGAGGAAATTACAATGGTACCTGAAAAGTGTATGGACTCAACACAGGCACAGCCTCGAAACAAGTATACCTCTCATTCCCAGCCTTCAAAAAGAGTTCCTGTGGTGGGCTCAAGCATGTCAAATAAACAAGGGTCTTCCTTTTGTCTTACCTCCAGCAAACCAAACTAGGACAACAGATTCTTCAGACTATGCCTGGGGAGCACACATGGCAGGACAGTGCATCCAGGGCAAATGGTCTGCAAAACAAATGCATCTACACATCAACCAAAAGGAGATGCTTGCTGTGCAAAATGCACTGACAGCCTTCAAGGACCTCTTGCATCCAGGACAACTACTAATAAGGACAGACAACACCACAGTTATGTGGTACATAAACAGGGAGGAACACACTCCTACCTTTTATGCAGACAGGCAGTGACCTTGTGGAACACAGCATTGACTTACCAAGTGCAACTGCAAGCACAATTCCTTCCAGGAAAAGAAAACACATTGGCAGACGAATTAAGCAGAAATATGGCAGATCCTCACGAGTGGAGACTACACCCACAAGTATTTTCAATGATAACTCAAAGGTGGGGACACCCAGACATAGATCTGTTTGCCTCCCCCAACAACTGCCAACTACAGAAATTTTGCACAAGGACTTATCATTCTCTAGCCTGGAAAGTGGACGTCCTATCATTCAGTTGGATAGCATTGACAGTCTATGCCTTCCCACCATTACCTCTATTGACCAAAGTATTACTGAAAGTCAGATCAGAGAGACCACAAATGATCCTCATTGCTCCGGACTGGCCACGTCAGCACTAGTACCCATTACTAAGGAACTTGGCTCACAGCCCTCCATGGCTCTTACCGCAATTCCCACTACTGTTGACCCAGCAAAACTCTCAGATCCTTCACAGTCAGCTCAGGACTTAATTTAGCTGCATGGAGGATACCTTGAATTATCAATCATCACTTCTCTCAAAGGACGTCCTGAATGTCATTTTGGAGGCCCAGCACCAGAAAAACTTACTCGGACAAATGGAAAAGATTCTGTGCATGGAACCAGGCTAAAGGCCAAAATCCTTGGACACCAAACATTCCTCAAATCCTGCAATACTTAACTGAGATGCTACACAAAGTCCTTTCTTTCTCATCCATTAAGATCCATGCTTCAGCCATTTCAGCTCAATATAATACGGATCCTCCCATATTCTCACACCCTTTACTAAGGCAGTTTCTCAGAGGGGCTAAAAATATAAGACCCCCAGGAAACCCCCAACGCCAGCTTGGGACCTCAACTTCATTTTAGAAAAATTAACACTGCCTCCTTTCGAACCAGCATTCTCAGCAGAACTATAATACTTGTCATGGAAAACAGCTCTGTTGCTGGCTATCACCTCAGCACGCAGGGTCTCAGAACTACAGGCACTTATGGCAGTGGAACCTTTCATCATTTTCCATCAGGACAGAGTCTCTTTATGAACTATAACCCTACCTTTATGCCAAAGGTAGTATCCAGTGTGGCTTTGAATCAGACCATTAATTTACCCACCTTTTATCCAAACCCCCAGAATAAAGGAGAAAGACTCCTTCACTCTTTGGACATTCACAGACAGCTACGTTACTATTTAGATAAGACAAAGACCTTCAGAAAAACTGACCAGCTCTTTGTATCCTATGCTGCAGGTTCACAAAGAAAGGCTATTTCAAAACAGACAATCTCCAAGTGGATAGCACATTGTATCCGCTTTTGCTACTCACCATGGGAAAGCAGTGCCTGTTAATATTAGGTCCCATTCTACCAGGTCTACAGCAACCTCAGCAGCCTTTCTCCGGGGGGGGTTCCTACCAAGGACATTCTGGAGGCAGCTACTTGGAGTTCAGTGCACACCTTTACCAAGCACTACCACCTTCCATTATACTAAAAAACCAGAGCTGGTTTTGCCACTGCAAGTTCTGCAGGGCATCCTAGCTTCGCCTAACCCAGTTTAGTACCTGCCACCCACCCATAGCTTTGGGATTCAACCCAAGTGTGATGACTGCAGCAGTATAACACGATGAACATAGTACAGTTTTGTACCTACCATAAATGTAGATGTTCGAGTGTGTATACTGCTGCAGTCTAGGTTACCCTCCCACCATCCCCTCTACATACCAGGGTGTTAGTTATAACTCCATGTGCATCTATCAACTGGATGCCTGTCTATATGGTGTATTTGCTTACAGCTAGTACTTTTGTTTATCTACTAAGGTATTTTTGCATAGTTATTTGTATTGCCTTCCTAGTTGGGGGCACCTGACATCTGGGGCAAGAAAAACTGAAGAAAATGGCGTCGGCTGCCTCTTTTATACCCTTGTCGCACTGACGTCGGGGAAGAAGCGGCGACAACAGACGCCGGACCAGGACTTTGGGATTCGGCCGACTGCGGGACCGCCTGACGGCAGATAACCCAAGTGTGATGACTGCAGCAGTATACACACTCGAACATCTACATTTATGGTAGGTACAAAACTGTACTTTTCGTCCCTTATGAACATGAGGGCCATTCAGCAAGTACCACAGCAAGACCAGGGACAAGGATTTTACTCGACTTTTCTTGGTACCCAGAAAGGACAAAGCCTGGAGACCAATACTGGACCTTTCTATTCTAAACACATTTCTGGACGTTCCAAAATTCAAAATGTTAACTCTACAGCAGCTTCTACCCATGCTGGGCAAGAAGGCTTGGCTTGTAACTTTGGACCTAAAAGAGGCATATCTGCATATCCCAATCAGACAGTCTTGCAGAAGATACCTCAGATTCATAGCTGGCTCAATGCACTACCAATGCTCTGCACTTCCCTTTGGCTTATCTACTGCGCCCAGGGTCTTCACAAAATGCCTGGCAGCAGTAATAGCATTTTGCAGACAGAGGAATTCAAATATATCCTTAATTGGACCACTGCCTTATACAAGCAGAGAACAAGGACACACTCTACTAAAGCATCTGGCGTTCGTAAAAAGATTATTAATTTGCCTGGGGTACACAGTAAACGAAAATAATTCAAAATTAGTACCCTCTCAAGAGATAATATTCCTGGGTGCAAGCTTAAATACAACTGACCAGATGGCTTATCTCACACCAAACAAACAAAGGCAACTAACTTCTTACTTCAAAATGTTTGCAACAAAGACCCAGTTATCTGCAAGAAAAATTCTGCAGGCTTTGGGCTTCATGGCATCCTGCATTCTGCTAATTCCATATGCCAGACTGCATATGAGGAAACTTCAATGGTACCTAAAAAGTGTCTGGACTCAACATTGTCAAAGCCTGGAAGCATTAATTACCCTCATTCCTTGCCTGCAACAGGAGATTCGATGGTGGGCACACCTCTCACCTCGAGGGACAGCCATTCACTCTACCCACAGCCAGGCAGTCAATAACAACAGATGCATCAGATTATGCCTGGGGGCACACATGGCAGGAAAATGTGTTCAGGGCACATGGTCCACAAGTCAAATGCATCTACATATCAATCAAAAAGAGATGCTAGCTGTTCAGAATGCCCTGACAGCCTTCAAGGATCTACTCCATCCAGGACAACTACTAAGGACGGACAGCGCTACAGTCGTGTGGTACATAAGCAGGCAGGCACACATTCCTACCCCCTCTGCAGACAAGCCATGACTTTGTGGGACACAGCATTGACTTATCAAGTACACCTGCAAGCACAATTCCTGCCAGGAAAGAACAATACTCTGGCAGATGAACTAAGCAGAAATCTCACTGATCCCCACGAGTGGAAACTGGATCCACAAGTCTTCAGCATGATAAAGGAATGGAGATGCCCAGACATAGATCTGTTTGCCTCCCCTCACAACTGCCAACTACAGAAATTCTGCACAAGGACTTATCACAAGCAAGCATGAAAAGTGGATGCTCTGTCATTCAGCTGGAAAAGTCTAA
This sequence comes from Protopterus annectens, assembly GCF_019279795.1. Lineage (NCBI taxonomy): Eukaryota > Metazoa > Chordata > Ceratodontiformes > Protopteridae > Protopterus > Protopterus annectens. Next base: position 1,745,524,807 of record NC_056743.1, on the reverse strand, counting down.
CAGTATATGCCTTTCCTCCTCTGCCTCTCCTCCCCAAGGTACTCCTAAAGGTCAGACAAGAGAAGCCAAGAATGATTCTGATTGCCCCAGACTGGCCACGCCAGCACTGGTACCCTATCCTAAAAAGCTTGACTCAAGGCCCAGCCTGGACATTGCCTCTAATTCCTCACTTACTGACCCAGCGAAACAATCAGATTCTGCACAGCCAACTCAGGACCCTAAATCTGGCAGCATGGCAGATAATGTAACCATTCAAAACTCACCTCTCTCTAAAGCAGCGATGGATGTTATTTTGGAGGCCAAGAGGCCCAGTACCGGAAAATCTTATGCATGAAAATGGAAAAGATTCTGTGCTTGGAACCAAGCACAAGGAAATGACACATCTGTACCAAATATTCCTCAGATTTTACAATACCTAACTGAGATGCTGGACAAAGGCCTATCCTTTTCATCAATTAAAAGTCATGCCTCTGCCATTTCAGCTCATTACAATACTGAACCTCCTATTTTTTCCCATCCATTGCTAAGGCAGTACCTCAGAGGGCACAAAAACATAAGACCTCCAAGGAGAGCCCCAGTACCTGCATGGGACCTCAATTATGTCTTGGAAAAGCTCACACTGCCGCCTTTTGAGTCGGCCAATACAGCTGATATAAAGGTTTTATCTTGGAAAACAGCTCTGCTCCTAGCAATAACCTTTGCAAGACTAGTTTCAGAGTTACAGGCACTCATGGCTGTGGAACCTTTCATCATTTTCCATCCAGACAGGGTTATTCTAAGGACAAATCCAACATTTATACCTAAGGTGGTGTCCAGTGTGGCCCTTAACCAAACCATTAATTTGCCTAACTTTTATCCAAACCCACAGAATAAGGGTTGAGAGACTTCTGCATTCTTTGGACATACACAGACAGCTACGCTTCTACTTGGACAGAACTAAAGCTTTCAGAAAAGCTGAGCAACTTTTAGTGGCATATACTGCAGTATTTCAAGGAAAGCCTATCTCAAAACAGACTATTTCAAAATGGATACGCCACTGCATTCGTTTCTGCTACTCACAACATGGCAAATCAGTGCCCAAGGGCATTAGGCCTCATTCTACCAGGGCAGCAGCAACTTCAGCAGCCTTTCTCAGAGGAGTACCAACCAAAGACATTTTAGAGGCTGCAACTTGGAGTTCAGTGCACACTTTTACAAAGCACTACCATTTACCTCTCTACTCTAAATCAAGAGCAGGCTTTGCCCCTGCAGTTCTGCAGGGCCTTATAGCCTCTCCTAATCCTATTTAGGCCCAGCCACCCAACTTCAGCTTTGGGATTCAACCCAAGAGTAATGACTGCAACAGTGAAACATGATGAACATAGTACAGTTGTGTACCTACCATAAAAGTAGATGTTCGAGTGTATTCACTGTTGCAGTCCAGGTTACCCACCCACCATCCCCCTTTTCTTTGCTGGGACTTACCTATACTTCTCTGTCTTATACAACCTATGTGGTGTATTTGCTTGTAGATGAAGGAAATGTTTATTTTACTGCATGCATAATTATTGGCATAATGTTAGCCTACCATTTTGGGGGCACCAGACATCTGGGGCAAGAAACACTAAAGAAAATTGCGTCTGCTGCATCTTTTATACCCCTGGCGCACTGACATCAGGGAAGAGGCGACAGCAACCGACGCCGGACCTAGACTTTGGAATTCAGGCCGACTGCGGGTAGCCTGCCAGCAGGATAACCCAAGAGTAATGACTGCAACAGTGAATACACTCGAACATCTACATTTATGGTAGGTACACAACTGTACTTTTTGATTCCTTTGAGGCCTCTTGCAGGGTCGCCGTAACTGGATCTGTGATAAGAAGGCATGCCTGCCTCAAGGAGCAAAATCTGCCTGATCATGTTAAAGCTAAATTGTTGGATGCCCCTTTACAGCATGACAGTCTGTTTGGTAATAAGGCAGAATAGGTTTTAAAGAAAATGGAAGACAAAGCAAAATTTATGCAAACTGTAAAAGATTTCTTGCAAGTGCAGCCACCCAGGTTCAGTAGGCACTGGAATTGGTCCTTTCCTGTGTCCAACAGAGCCGCTCAGGGCAAACCCAGGTGCTCCAAAAGCTCCAGATATCAATCACAAGGATCTTACATGTCAAAGCAAACGGGTGCCTCCACCTCCAAATCAGGGGGTAACAAAGCACAACCCTACACTAAACAGTCTCAATGATTTTCTTCTGCCATCTCCAAGCACTTATCTTTTGGCAGCCCCCTTGGGGGGAAAACTAGCACTTCATGCTCAAAGTTGGCATTTAATTACCCAGGAGAAGTGGGTATTAAACATAGCATCCCAGGGGTACAGATTTCATTTCCACACTTTGCCAATTCCAAACAGATGGCCAGATCTGCTACCAAACCAGTGGGCAGAGGCCCAGAAGCAAGTCATGTCCCTCATGGATATGGGGGCTATTCAACCAGTACCAGAAAAGGAAAAAGGACAAGGATTTTATTCGACATTTCCTGGTACCCACAAAAGGCAAATCATGGCATCCAATTCTGGACTTATCAATTCTAAACACGTTCCTGGACATTCCAAAATTCAAAATGCTGACTTTACAACAGCTTTTGCCTATGCTAGGCAAGAATGCCTGGTTGGTAACTCTAGATTTAAGAGGCATACCTGCATATCCCAGTAAGCGAATCTTGCAGAAGATACCTCCGCTTTAAAGCAGGTTTTTTGCATTACCAATTCTCTGCACTGCCCTTTGGCTTATCTACTGCGCACAGGGTCTTTACAAAGTGCCTGGCACCCGTAATTGCATTTTGCAGACAGACTCATTCAAATTTATCCTTGTCTGGACGATTGTTTAATTCAGGCAGAGGACAAGGACACTCTTCTTCAACATCTGGCGTTTGTAAACAGGCTTCTAGCATGCCTAGGGTGCACAATAAACGAAAAGAAATCACAACTGGTAACCTCTCAAATTACATTCCTGGGTGCAAGCTTGAATACAACTGCCCAGATGGCTTACCTCACACCAGACAAATTCAGTTGACAGCACACTTCAAACAAGTGGCAACAAAAATCCAGCTATCTGCAAGACAAATTCTACAGACTTTGGGGTTCATGGCATCCTGCATTCTACTAATTCCATATGCAAGACTGCATATGAGGAAACTTCAGTGGTATCTAAAAGGCTTCTGGAGTGAACATGGTCACAGCCTGGAAACAATGATTCCTCTCATTCCCTGCCTGCAACAGGAGTTTCTTTGGTAGGCAGAGACATGTCACCAAACAAGGGACTGTCATTCATTCTACCCCCCTGCCACCCAAACCCTAATTACAGACTCATCAGACTATGCTTGGGGGGGGCCACCTGGCAGGGAGATGCATTCAGGGCAAATAGAGCCCAAACCAAATGCATCTACATATCAACCAGAAAGAAATGCTAGCTGTTCAAAATGCTCAGACAGCCTTCATCCAGGACAACTACTGATAGACGGACAACACCACACTTGTGTGGTACATAAACAAGCAGGGGGGTACCCACTCCTACCCCCTTTGCAGACTAGCAATGGCCTTGTGGTGGAACACAGCCTTGTCTTACTAAATACATCCTCAAGCTCAGTTCCTGCCAGGAAAGCAGAATACTCTGGCAGACTACCTAAGCAGAAATCTAATGGACCCGCACGAATGGAAACTGGATCCACAAATCTTCAGCATGTTAACACAAAAACAGGGGAGCCCAGACATAGTTTTGGGGAGAGGTAATAAGATCTATCAGTTGGATAAATTCTGCACAAGAACTCTTCACAAAAAAGCATGGAAAGTGGATGCTCTGTCCTTCAGTAGGAAAAACCGATCAGTCTATGCCTTTCCCCCTCTGCCTCTGCTCTCCAAGGTCTTACTAAAAGTCAGACAGGAAAATCCAAAAATGATTCTAATTGCTCCGGACTGGCCTCGCCAACACTGGTATCCACTTCTAAGGAATATGTTACACCTTCCTCCGTGGTACTTGCCTCAAACACCTCACCTATTGTCTCAGCAGAACTATCAAATTATGCACACTAGACTCCAAATTCTGAATCTTGCAGCATGGCTAATCAACTAATTTCACCAACCACATCTCTCAGTAAACCTATGATGGATGTCATTTTGGAGGCCAGAAGGCCTAGTACTAGAAAATCTTTTGCTGATAAATGGAACAGATTCTGTGCCTGGAACCAAGCACTGGAATAGACACAGCATAGCCCAATATTCTTCATATTTTGCAATACTTAACTGAGATGTTTCACAAGGGCCTATCTTTTTCTTCAATAAAAATCCATGCCTCTGCCATCTCGGCTCATTACAACACAGAGCCTCCCCTCTTTTCTCATCCCCTGCTAAAACAGTACCTCAGAGGGGCCAAAAATTTAAGGCCGCCCAGGAGAGCGCCAACTCCTGCATGGGACCTCAATTTTGTGCTGGAAAAACTCACCCTACCTCCTTTTGAACCTGCAGCTACTGTGGATATAAAATTTCTTTCTTGGAAGACTGCCTTTCTTTTGGCAGTCACTTCAGCTAGAAGGGTTTCAGAACTACAGGCTCTCATGGCAGTGGAGCCTTTTATTATTTTTTACCCAGACAGGGTGGTGCCTCAGGACCATTCCTTCTTTTATGCCTAAGGTGGTATCCAGTGTGGCTTTTAACCAGACCATTCACCTGCCAACTTTCTTCCCAAATCTGTAGAACAAGGGTGAGTGGATTCTGCATTCATTGGATGTACACAGACAACTAAGATTCTACTTAAACAGGACAAAATCTCTAAGAAAGTCTGAGCAACTACTGGTAGCATTTGCTGCAGGATCGGAGGGGAAGGCTATATCAAAGACTATTTCTAAATGGATAAGCCATTGCATTCGTTTCTGCTACTTGCACCATGGTAAACCTGTGCCCAAGGGAATTTGGATCCCATTCCACCAGGGCTGTCTTTACTTCAGCAGTTTTTCTCAGAGGGGTCCCTACCAGAGACATTCTAAAAGCTGCTACTTGGAGCTCAGTTCATACGTTCACAAAGCATTACCATTTACCTCTCTTCTAAATCCAGGGCAGGCTTTGCAACTGCAGCCCTGCAGGGCCTTATAGCTTCCCCTAATGCTGTTTAGTTCCATCCTCCCATCCATATTTATTTTATTTTTATTTTATTTTACATTTGTTGACCGGGCTAGTCCAGCTGGATACATGTCCATTTTCAGTGGAGGCCCGGGGAGAAAAGCTCCAACGGTTATAACAAGTTTAGAGAATACAAAACAAGTAGGAAAACAAAACAAAAACATTGAGCATAAAAGATAAAAAGATTTTAGTATAGGTAATACACATCTCAGAGGAAATATCCATAACAAGATAATATTCCTAAAGAAGTTATTAAATAATTGCAATAAGCAAATTTGATAATATCAAAATGTAGTGTAAATAATACATTGTCTTACTAATATGGACGACAAAATAATTTTTTTTTTTCATAGAGTATACATGAGATAAGTTATATCTACAAAGATGTTATGTCAGTGGGAATCAGTCGGGATACAGTAAAAGAGAAGGAAGTATTGTGGTAGAGGAAAGGAAGAAGGAAGGTTAATCAGGGTTGGTACAGGAGCAAAGCCAGTATTTATTAAGATGGATTTCCAGTTGTCTTTTAAAGAGTGGACAAAGATGAGATATTGGATGGAAGTTTGTTCCACATTTTGCCAACTGAGTTGGAAAAAAGGCAATCTCCTGCAGCATTAATGGGTTTGGTACTATTAACTAGTAGTTTGTCTGAAGAACGTAGTTTCAGGTTGTAGGGAGTAAGGAGGTTAGAGTATATGTGTTTTAGATGGTTTATATAGAATTTTGTGAGCTATTAAGAGCTGTTGATAAATGAGCTTGTTAGTAAGTTCAAGCCATCCTAGTTGTTTTAAGTTCAGACAGTGGTGACTTCTAAACTGGGATCCTGTGGCAAATCAAGCAATATTATGGTAAGATGTAGCAAGTTTCTTAAGGTTACTTTTAGAGAGATTAGTGTAAATAGGGGAAGCATATAGCAGGGTAGAGATGAGGTGAGATAGGCCTAAGGTGGTCCGGGCTTCAGGTGTAAGGAAGGGTTTGATTCTGTAAAGGGATCCAATCGTTTTGTTAACTACTTTTATTGTGTTGTTGATGTGACAATCAAAGTTAAGATTATTGTCAATAGTAATACCTAGTAGTTTTGTAGAAGAATCAGGAGTAATTTGAGTGTAATCAGTGGAAGTAATAGAGAAGTTTAGGGAAGTAGATTTACGGGTAGGTGAGAACAGTAATAATTTGGTTTTCTTGGGGTTAAGGAGTAGACAACGGTCAGACAACCACTGTTCAACAGTGGTAAAGGTTTTTTTGGGTAAGAGATTGGAGTTCAGTTTGAGAGGAAGCAGTGCAGATTATAGTGGAATCATCTGCATATTGTATGCAAGTGGTGTTAGGGATAGCTGATTGGAGGTCATTAATAAAGATAGAAAATAGAAGTGGGCCTAGGATAGACCCTTGAGGTACTTCTAAAGAGATAGGAAGGAGGGTAGATAGTGAACTTTTCCAGAATACTTCCTGCTGACAGTTTTCAAGATAAGAAGTAAACCAAGTTAAGGAGGAGGGATCAATTGCAAGATATTTTATTATGTGCAGAAGAAGTTTATGGTTAACCATATCAAAGGCTTTTGATAGGTCTATGAAGAAAGAAGATGAAAGGTTATTGATGTTATGGTTATAGTTGATGGAGTTGGTAAAGGGAGAGTAATGCAGTAGTGGTGCTGTGGGAAGGTCTAAATCCATGTTGACTATTGGCAAGTAGGTTATTATGGAGAAGGTGGTTAAGTAGTTGTTTATGGATACATTTTTCCATGATTTTAGCTATGGGTGATGAGTGCTATGGGACGAAAGTTAGAGAAGTCATTAGACTTGCCCCCTTTGTGTTAGGGGAATGACGTGGGAGATCTTCCAGATAGAAGGGACAGTACCTTCCTTTATAGATCTATTTATTAGGATAGAAATGGGATAGGCAGTGGCTTTGGCTCCTATTTGCAGGTATTCTGCAGGAAGCTTGTCTGCAGATGGGGTGGTAGGTTTAAGTTTTTGGAGTAGAGACTGGATATAGGAGGTAGATACAGGTTGTAGGTGAAGGGGAGGAAGAGTAGTTTTTAAAGTAAGTGAGAGAGTAGTTTAGAAGTGTCAGGAGAAAGGTGGTTTGCAAGAGTTTGGATGGTATTGGTGAAGAAAGAGTTGTATTGGTGAAGAAAGAGTTGAAGTCAGTGGCTATTTGTGTGGGATTGTCTGGGTCAAAATCCTGAGGGTTAGGTGTGATTGCCTGGCCTGGGGATAGAAGATTATTAATACTAGTCCAGAATTTTTTAGGTTCTTTTTTGGTGGCTTTCTGTAATTGAAAGTAATAGTTCTTTTAATCTGTCAGAATAGCTTTTTTGTGCCGTTTCTCAGCTCCCTAAAGTTTTGGTGGTCAGTTTGGTTTTTAGTAGACCGCCATTCATCCCAAGATTTATTTCTGAGCATGATTTTTTGCTTGGTATTCTTGGTTAGCCAGGGTGCTGCTTTAGTTCTAATGGTACGACTTGGGGCATGGTGATCTAGGATAGCTAGGAATGTAGAATTGAAGTATTCAACTGCTTCATTAAGTGGGATTCTACCCAAATGTAATGACTGCAACAGTGAAACATGAAAAACATAGTGCAGTTGTGTACACTTACCATAAATGTAGATGTTCCAAGTGTATTCAGTGTTGCAGTCTGGATTACCCACCCACCAACCCCCTTTCTATACCTTTTCTTTCCTTCACTATATTCAAAAGCCTTTGTGGTGCATTTGCTTTTAGTTGAAGGTAAATGTTGTGTGTTCCAAAGTGCATTTATATATTTATAGTTATGTATATATATATATATATATATATATATATATATATATATATATATATATATATATATATATACATACATAAAATATAATTTTTTTTTTGCTCCCCATTTGGTGGACATCTGACATCTGGGGCAAGCAAAACTGATTAAAATAGCATCGTCTGCATGTTTTATATCCCTGGCGACCTGACGTCATTGAAGAGGAGACAGCAACCGACTCAAGACCCAAGACTTTGTTATTCAGGCCGACTGAGGGCAACCTGCCAGCAGATTACCCAAATGTAATGACTGCAACAGTGAATACACTCGAACATCTACATTTATGGTAAGTGTACACAACTGTGCTTTCTCTCTCTTTTAAGCATCAGAGCTATTCAACCTGTCCCAGAAGAAGAATGGGGGCAAGGTTTCTACTCAAGACTTTTCCTGGTACCCAGAAAAAAACAATTCCTGGCGTCTTATCCTGGACCTGTCTGTCCTAAACACATTTTTGGTAATCCCAAATTTCAAGATGCTAACTCTTCATTAGCTGCTTCCCATGCTAGGCAAAGATGCCTGGTTGGCAACAGTGGATTTAAAGGAAGTCTACCTGCTCACCCCAATAAGGGAATCTTGCAGAAGATACCTATGCTTCAGAGCAGGCTACATGCACTATCAGTTATCTGCCCTTTTGCTTATTTACTGCGCTGGGTATTCACAAAGTGCCTAGCTCCAGTCATTGCATTTTGCACGCAAAGAAATATTCAAATATACCCATACCTGGACGAATGCCTAATTCAGGCAGAAAGCCAGGACATATACTATTAAATCATCTGGCATTTGTAAAGAAATTGCTAATGTCTCTTGGGTACACCATAAACGAAAAGAAATCACATCTTGTACCCTACCAACAAATTGTATTCCTGGGCACAAGCTTGAATACAACTTCCCAGATGGGCCTACCTCACGCCAGAGAAACAAGTCCATTTGACAATCTACTTCATGCTACTGGCCACAAAGACCCAGCTATCTGCAAGGAAAATACTGCAAGCCCTGGGGTTCATGGCCTTTTGCGTGCTACTAATTCCATATGCAAGACTGCATACGAGGAAATTACAATGGTATCAACATTCTCAGGATCTAGAATCAATGATTCCTGTGATACCTTGTCTACAGATAAGGCCCTTTGGTGGACAGCGGCCTGCCACCAAAACAAGGGACTGCCATTCACTCTACCCCCTGCCGCCCAAACACTAACAGACGTATCAGACTATGCATGGGGGGGTACACTTGGCAGGGCAGTGCATTCAGGGCAAATGGAACCCAAATCAAATGCACCTGCATATCAATCAAAAAGAAATGTTAGCTGTACAGAATGCTCTAACAGCCTTCAAGGACCACATTCTTCCAGGAAAATTATTGGTAAAGACGGACAACACCACTGTTATGTGGTACATAAACAAGCAGGGGGGAACCCACTCATACCCTCTCTTGCAGAATTGCCATGGCTCTATGGAACACAGCTTTGAGCTACCAAGTGCACCTACCAGCTCAGTTCCTTCCAGGAAAGCTAAATACACTGACAGGCGACCTAAGCAGAAATCTCATGGACCCACACGAGTGGAAACTGGAACCAAAGATATTCATGTTTAGAAACAAATGGGGGAGCCCAGAGATAGAACTGTTTGGCTCCCCCCAGAACTACCAATTGGACAAATTCTGCACAAGGACTCCCCACAGACAAGCTTAGAAAGTGGTATCCTTCACCTGGAAAAACCTATCAGTTTATGCCTTTCGCCCTCTGCCTCTCCTCTCCAAGGTGCTGCTAAACATCAAACAGGACAAATCAAGGAGAATACTGATTGCACCAGACTGGCCACGCCAACACTGGTACCCCCTCTTGCGCAGTGTCACTGCTGGCACCTGCCTCAGACCCCTGCACTGCTGTCCCAGCAGGAGGGCCAGATTCTGCACCCACAGCTTCAAACACTGGCAGCCTGTTACCATCCCTCAGTAAGCAAGTGATGGATGTCATTCTGGAGGCAAGTAGGCCTAGTGCTAGAAAATCCTATGCTGAAAAATGGAAAAGATTCTGTTCCTGGATACAAACTCAGGGAATGGGCACAGCTGCACCCAATTTACCCCATATTCTTCAATACTTAACTGAGATGCTTCACAAGGGCCTTACCTTTTCCTCCATCAAAATTCATGCCTCCTCCATTTCAGCTCATTACAATACAGAACCACCCCTCTTCTCTCATCTACTGCTGAAGCAATTCCTCAGAGGGGCCAAGACCACCCCAGAGTGCCCCTACTTCAGCCTGGGACCTAAACTTTGTATTGGAAAAGCTCACTCTACCTCACTTTGAGCCAGCTGCAAATGCAGAGTTGAAATTCCTTTCTTGAAAAGCAGCCTTCCTTCTAGCCATCACTTCAGCAAGAAGGGTGTCTGAATTACAGGCCCTCATGGCAGTGGAGCCTTTCATCATCTTTCATGTTGACAGGGTGTCCCTCAGGGCCAATCCCTCCTTCATGCCCAAGGTGTTATCCAGTGTGACCCTTAATCAGTCCATTCATTTGCCAACCTTTTCTAATCCAGGGAACAAAGGGGAACAAATACTACACCTCTTGGATGTGCACAGACAACTTAGATTTTACTTGGACAGGACTAAGCCTCTCAGGAAATCTGAACAGCTGCTGGTTTCATTTGCTGCAGGATCAGAGGAGAAGGCCATTTCAAAGCAAACCATTTCTGAGTGGATAGGCCATTGCATTCATTTCTGCTATAAGCACCATGGAAAACCTACCCCACAGTGGATAAGACCACATTCAACCAGGGCTGCATCTACCTCTACAGCCTTTCTCAGAGGTGTCCCTACCAGGGACATCCTAGAAGCTGCTACCTGGAGTTCTGTAGATACCTTTACCAAGCATTACCTCTTGCCAATATTTTCTACATCCAGAGCTGGCTTTGTCACTGCAGTCTTGTAGGGTCTTATAGCTGGTCCTAATGCTAATTACCTCCTCCCATCCTTAGCTTTGGGAATCATCACAAATGTGATGACTGCAACAGTGAAACACGAAGAACATAGTACAGTTGTGTACAATTACCATAAATGTAGATGTTCGAGTGTATTCACTGTTGCAGTTCTGGTTACCCTCACTTTGACCCCCTGACTTCTATTGACTATACCCCTATTCTTGCTTACTATGCTTAAAGCTTTTTGGTGTATTTGCTTTTTGTTGGAGGTGTAACCTTGTATATAATTGCTTCCCATTATGGGGGCACCTGACATCTGGGGCAAGAAAAACTGATGTAATGGCATCGGCTGCATGCTTTATACCCCTGACTACCTGACGTGATGAAAGATGAGTCAGCTACCGACGCAGGACCCAAGACTTTGATAATCAGGCTGACTGAGGGCTACTGCAAGAAGATGACCCAAATGTTATGACTGCAACAGTGAATACATTCTAACATCTACATTTGTTAAGTGTACACTACTGTACTTTCTCTGCACTTCCCTTTGGCTTATCTACTGTGCCCAGAGTTTTCACAAAATGCTTGGCTTCAGCCATTGCATACTGCAGGCAGAGAAATGTCCAATATTACCTGTACATGGACGACTGCCTAATTCAGGCGGACAGTCAGGAATTGCTCTTGAATCACCTAACATTTGTGAAACACCACCTCACTTCCTTAGGGTACACCATCAATGAAATGAAATCAAAACTGGTACCCATTCAAAAATGTGTATTCCTGGGAGCAAACATGGACACAACATCTCAGATGGCATTCCTCACTTCAGAAAAACAAGTCTATCTGACAGCCTACTTCGACCAAATCGCCACCAGAACTCAGCTATCCGCAAGAAAAATACTGCAGGCACTAGGGTTCATGGCTCCATGTATACTGCTAATTCCATATGCACGACTGCATATGAGGAAACTTCAGTGGTACTTAAAAAGTCTTTGGTGCCAACATTCTCAGGACCTGGAAACAGGCATTCCTATCATACCCTGTCTAAGGACAGAGTTCCTTTGGTGGACAGAAGCATGCAACCACAACAAGAGACTGCCTTTTTCCTCAACCCCACGCCGCCCAGACCCTAACCACAGACACATCAGACTCTGCTTGTGGAGCACACATGGACGGCAAATGCATTCAGGCCACTGGAGCCCAAGTCACATTCGTCTGCACATCAACCAAAAAGAAATTCTAGCTGTGCAGAATGCCCTGAAAGCTTTCAGATCCCTTTTTTTTCCCCAGGACAACTGCTAATAAAAACAGACAACACCACAGTTATATGGTACATCAACAAGCAGGGGGGAACCCACTCCTACCCACTGTGCAGGTTAGCCATGGCCCTGTGGCACACGACCTTGGACATGCAAGTCCATCTGCAAGCTCAATTCCTGCCAGGCAAACAAAGGTCACTGGCAGACAACTTAAGCAGAAATCTCCTAGACCCACATGAGTGGCAATTGGAGCCCAGCACCTTCAACCTTCTGATTCAGAAATGGGGGACCCCAGAGGTGGATCTCTTTGCCTCCCTCTACAACCACCAGCTCAGCAAATTCTGCATCGGGAATCCTCACAGCAGGGCCTGGAAAGTGGATGCACCATCTTTTCAGTGGGTAAATTTCGTGTCTGTGCCTTTCCTCCTCTGCCCCTTCTCAAGATAATACAGGGCAGACGGGGACAATTCTGATTGCCCCGGACTGGCCACACCAGCACTGGTACCCACTCCTGCGCAGCCTTTCACAGGTGCCACCGTGGCACCTACACTAGAAACCAACCCTGCTCTCTCAGCAGCAGGGACAGATTTTGCATCCCGCAACTGCAAACCCTAAATCTTTCAGCCTGGCTTATTCCTTGATTTCTCCCCCAGCAACCCTAAGCGAGCAGGTGCTGAATGTCATTCTTGAAGCCAGAAGAGCCAGTACAAGAAAATTCTATGCTGATAAGTGGAAAAGGTTCTGCTCCTGGATTTAATCTTAAGGAGAGGACACAACTCTGTCCTCCCTGCCTCTAATCCTGGATTACTTGGCAGATCTACTCCACAGAGGCCTGTCCTTCTCCTCCATTAAGATACATGTCTCAGCCATTTTGGCTCATTACAACACTGAGCCACCTCTCTTCTCGCACCCTCTTGTCATACAGGTCCTGAGAGGGACAAACAACTTAAGGCCACCAAGGAGAGCACCCACCCGTGCTTGGGACCTTAACTTTGTACTGGAGAAGCTCACCCCCCCCCCCCTTTGAACCTGCTGCGTCAGCTGAGTTAAAATTCCTCTCTTGGAAAACAGCCTTGCTTTTGGGAATCACTCCAGCTAGAAGAGTGTCTGAGCTGCAAGCACTAATGGCTGTGGAACTCTTCATTATTTTCCATGCTGACAGGGTTTCTGTCAAGACTAACCCTTCATTTATGCCCAAAGTGGTGTCCCTCGTCTCCCTCAACCAATCCATCCATTTGCCAACTTTCTTCCCTAATACTCAAAATAAAGGGGAAAGGATCCTGCACTCCTTGGACGTGCACAGACTGCTCAGATTCTACCTTGATATGACTAAGCCTTTCAGAAAATCTGACCAGTTACTAGTCAGCTTTACAGCAGGGGCAGAGGGCAAGGCAATTTCAAAACAATTTCCAAATGAATAGTGCACTGCATCCATTTCTGCTACAAGCACCATGGGAAACCAACCCCTCAGGGGGTCAGAACACATTCCACTAGGGCAACATCTACCTCTACAACATTTCTCAGAATAGTCCCTACCAGGGCCATCCTGGAAGCTGCTACCTGGAAGATGTTCTTAGTGTTTCACTGTTGCAGCCATTACATTCGGGTAATCTGCTGGCAGGTTGCCCTCAGTCGGCCTGAATAACAAAGTCTTGGGTCCTGCATCGGTTGCTGTCTCCTCTTCCATGACGTCAGGTTGTCAGGGGTATAAAACATGCAGCCAACGCCATTTTAATCAGTCTTTCTTGCCGCACGGTGCCTGAAGCAGAAGCAGTTTGCAAGTGCCGGTCGACCGACTCCTGAAATTTTCGTTTTCGAGTTTCAGAACCGAAGTCTTCAAACTAAAGCAAAGTACCCCGTTGGGGAAACTTTTTCTTGCTCCTTACCAATGTCAGTAAAAGCTAATAATTGCATTACTTATGGGAAGCAAATACCTCATACGGATTTTCATTTGTACTGTATTCCTTGCCTAGGCCCTGATCACAACTTGCCTTGCTGTCGGTTTTGTGCTAAATTTAACCAACACACTATTAAGCGTCTGTATATTTTTGCTTCTAAATATTTTGGTGCAAGATTTAACTACCCTGAAATGTCGTTGGTTAGCAATCCGGCTACCGGAGTTCACAAAAACGCAAGGAAAAAGAGAGACAGTCGAGGTCCAAAACCGACGACGAAGCTTCTCCTAAGCCAGTCTCCTGTTTGCCGGTACTCAGTGAGGTGCTTTCGCAGCCCCTGATACCCGCTACTTTTGAGTCGCAAGCCTCTACCGAGACCTGTTCGGAGTTCGGTATTCCGCGAGATTCTGCAAGTATTGAACCCGCGGATGTCTCTCCCTTGGATGGGTCCGCAGCCGCTGAGCAGGCACCGGCTTCTGAGGGTGTTTTCAGGCCTCAACGTTTGTATATTAAACCGATGCCATCATCAAAAACAATGTAAAAAACGACTTCTATGTCTAAAAAAATGACGCATGAGCCACGTGCTCAGGCCCCTATGCCTGAAAAACATGATCAAAATGGCTGAGGATTTAATTACCGTTATCAGGGGTTCCCAACCCCCCCCCCCCCCCATGAGGATTCTGATGCAGAGGAATCCATCCCATCTGCATCTCTTCCTGAGGATTACTTTTTTGGAGAAACTTTGCTTACTTTAAGGGAACATTTTCACTAAGAGAGTCAGGACTTCTCTGAATCAAAAAAGAGGCTTAGGGTTTTTCTTCCTCAGCATAGGACTTTGGCAATACCTCCTGTATTAGACATTATTGATTGTGTTCTCGGAATCAAGCATAGCTCCTGGTTCCCTGCCTCTGGCTCCTAGTAAGCCAGACAGATATTACAGGGTTCCTGACTCCCACAAATTTATTTTCAAAAATCCTGCTGCTGATCCTGAGACTATTTCTCAGGGTCCCAAGGGTGTTAAGGCTTCTACAGCCAAAAATCCTTCCCCTTCTGATAGAGATTCCAGGGCGCTGGATAGATGGGGTAAGGTGGTTTATAAGTCTGCAACCTTGGCAATCTGGGCTTTAAACTGCCAGTTTCATATGCTTAAATTTCAACAGCATGTTATGGGCTTACTGAAACAGAAAGTGATGTTGATTTCTGATTGTGTGGAAAATAGAGTTACAGGATTTATTGCATTCAGCAGAACAGGTTGGAAATCATACTTTGCAATGTGGTTTTGATACCTTGGAGGCCTCTTACAAGGCTGCCGTAACTGGATCTGTGATAAGAAGGCATGCCTGGCTCAAGGAGCAAAATCTGCCTGATCTAAATTGTTGGATGCCCCTTTACAGCATGAGATAAGTCTGGTAATAAGGCAGAAGAGGTTTTAAAGAAAATGGAAGACAAAGCTAAATCTATGCAAACTGTAAAAGATTTCTTGCAAGTGCAGCCACCCAGGTTCAGTAGACACTGGCATACTAAGAATTGGTCCTTTCCTTTGTCCAGCAGAGCCACTCGGGGCAAACCCAGGCACTCCAAAGGCTCCAGATATCAATCACAAGGATCTTACAGGTCAAAACAATGGGGTGCCTCCACCTCCAAATCTGAAGGTAACAAAGCACAACCCTGCAGTAAGCAGTCTCAATGACTTTCCTCTACCATCTCCAAGCACTTATCTTTTGGCAGCCCCCTTGGGGGGAAATCTAGCACTTCATGCTCAAAACTGGCAGTTAATTACCCAGGACAAGTGGGTATTAAACATAGTATCCCAGAGGTACAGATTTCATTTCCACACTTTGCCAATTCCAAACGGATGGCCAGATCTGCAACAAAACCAGTGGGCAGGTACCCAGAAACTAGTCATGTCCCTCATGGATATGGGGGCCATTCAACCGGTACCAGAAAAGGAAAAAGGACAAGGGTTTTATTCAAGACTTTTCGTGGTACCCAGAAAGACAAGTCATGGCATCCAATACTGGACTTGTCAATTCTGAACACGTTCCTGGACATTCCAAAATTCAAAATGCTGACTTTACAACAGCTACTGCCTATACTAGGCAAGAATGCCTGGTTGGTAACTCTAGACTTGAGGCATACCTGCATATCCCAATAAAGGAATCTTGCAGAAGATACCTCCGCATCAAAGCAGGCTTTTTGTATTACCAATTCTCTGCACTGCCCTTTGTAAAGACCCTGGGCGCAGTAGATAAGCCAAAGTGCCTGGCACCAGTAATTACATTCTGCAGACAAAGAAACATTCAGATTTATCCTTATCTGGACGATTGTCTCATTCAGGCAGACAACAAGGACATTCTTCTTCAACATCTGGCGTTTGTAAAAAGGCTCTTAGCATGCCTAGGCTACACCATAAACGAAAAGAAATCACAACTGGTACCCTCTCAAATAATTACATTCCTGGGTGCAAGCTTGAATACAACTGCCCAGATGGCTTACCTCATGCCAGACAAACAACTGCAATTGACAACATACTTCAAACAAATGGCAACAAAAACCCAGTTATCTGCAAGACAAATTCTGCAGGCTTTGGAGTTCATGACATCCTGCATTCTACTAATTCCATATGTGAAACTGCACATGAGGAAACTTCAGTGGTACCCAAAAAGCTTATGGAGTCAACATTCGTTTCAGCCTGGAAACAATGATTCCTCTCATTCCCTGCCTGCAACAGGAGTTTCATTGGTGGGCAGAGAAATGTCACCAAAACAAGGGACTCTCATTTTACTCTGCCCCCTGCCACCCAAATTCTAACTACAGACGCATCAGACTGTGCTTGGGGGAGCCCACCTGGCAGGGAGTTGCATTCAGGGCAAATGGAGCCCAAACCAAATGCACCTACATATCAATCAGAAAGAAACGGTAGCTATTCAGAATGCTCTGACAGCCTTCAAGGACGTACTTCATCCAGGACAACTACTGATAAAGACGGACAACACCACAGTTATGTGGTACATAAACAAGCAGGGGGGTACCCATTACTACCCCCTTTGCAGAGTAGCCATGGCCCTGTGGAACACAGCCTTGACTTGCCAAATACATCTTCAAGCTCAATTCCTGCCAGGAAAGCAAAATACTCTGGCAGACGATCTAAGCAGAAATCTTATGGACCCGCACGAATGGAAACTGGATCCACAGATCTTCAGCATGTTAACACAGAAATGGGGAAACCCATACATAGATCTAGTTGCCTCTCCCCAAAACTATCAGTTGGACAAATTCTGCACAAGAACTCTTCACAAAAAAGCATGGAAAGTGGATGCTCTATCCTTCAGCTGGAAAAACCTATCAGTCTCATGCCTTTCCCCCTCTGCCTCAAATCTCCAAGGTCTTACTAAAAGTCAGACAGGAAAAACCAAAAATTATTCTAATTGCTCCGGACTGGCCTCAACAACACTGGTACCCGCTTCTAAGGAATATGTCACACCTTTCTCCATGGTACTTGTCTCAAACATATCACCTATTGTATCAGCAGAACTATCAAATTCTGCACACTCTGCTCCAAACTCTGAATCTTGCAGCACGGCTAATCAACTAATTTTACCAATCACATCTCTCAGTAAACCCTGTGATGGATGTCATTTTGGAAGCCAGAAGGCCTAGTACTAGAAAATCTTATGCTGATAAATGGAAGAGATTCTGTGCTTGGAACCAAGCACTAGGAATAGACACAGCAAAGACCAATATTCCTCAGATGTTACAATACTTAACTGAGATGCTTGACAAGGGCCTATCTTTTTCTTCAATAAAAATCCATACCTCTGCCATCTTGGCTCATTACAACACAGAGCCTCCCCTCTTTTGTCATCCACTGCTAAAACAGTATCTCAGAGGGGCCAAAAATTTAAGGCCTCCCAGGAGAGCACCAGTTCCTGCATGGGACCTCAATTTTGTGCTGGAAAAACTCACCCTGCCTCCTTTTGAACCAGCAGCTACTGCGGATATAAAATTTTTCTTCGAAGACTGTTTTTCTTTGGCAGTCACTTCAGCTAGAAGGGTTTCAGAACTACAGGCTCTCATGGCAGTGGAGCCTTTCATTATTTTTTTTTACCCGGGCAGGGTGGCCCTCGGGACCAATCCTTCTTTTATGCCTAAGGTGGTATCCATTGTGGCTCTTAACCTGACCATTCACCTGCCAACTTTTCCCAAATCTTCAGAACATGGGGGAGCGGATTCTGCATTCATTGGCTGTACACAACTAAGATATTACTTAAACAGGACAAAATCTCTTAAAGTCTGAGCAACTACTGATAGCATTTGCTGCAGGATCAGAGGGGAAGGCTATATCAAAGCAGACTATTTCTAAATGGATAAGCCATTGCATTCGTTTCTGCTACTTGCACCATGGTAAACCTGTGCCCAAGGGGATCAGATCCCATTCCAAGGCTGCCTCTACTTCAGCAGTTTTTCTCAGAGGGGTACCTACCAGACACATTCTAGAAGCTGCTACTTGGAGCTCAGTTCATACGTTCACAAAGCATTATCATTTACCTCTCTTTTCTAAATCCATGGCAGGCTTTGCCATGCATTCCTGCAGGGCCTTATAGCTACTCCTAATGCCTTTTAGTTCCATCCTCCCATCCATAGCTTTAGGAATCTACCCAAATGTAATGACTGCAACAGTGAAACACGAAAAACATAGTACAATTGTGTACACTTACCATAAATGTAGATGTTGGAGTGTATTCACTGTTGCCGTCCGGATTACCCACCCGCCATCCCCCTTTCTATACCTTTTCTTTCCTTCACTATACTCAAAAGCCTTTGTGGTGTATTTGCTTTTAGTTGAAGGTAAATTATATGTTTCCAAGGTGCATTTGTATATTTACAGTTTGTTTATATATATATTTTTGCTCCCCATTTGGGGGGCACCTGACATCTGGGGCAAGAATAACTGATTAAAATGATATCCGCTGCATGTTTTATACCCCTGACGACCTGACGTCATGGAAGAGGGAGACCGCAGCCGACGCAGGACCCAAGACTTTGTTATTCAGGCCGACTGAGGGTAACCTGCCAGCAGATTACTCGAATGTAATGACTGCAATAGTGAATACACTCAAACATCTACATTTATGGTAAGTGTACACAACTGTACTTTCTGTGCACACCTTCACCAAGTATTACCCCCTGCCTATTTTTTCCAAATCCAGGGCAGGTTTTGCAACAGCAGTCCTGCAAGGCATACTAGCCAGCCCTATCTCTTCTTGAGAATCCACCCAAGTGTGATGACTGCAACAGTGAAACACGAAGAACATAATACAGTTGTGTACACTTACCATAAATGTAGATGTTCGAGTGTATTCATTGTTGCAGTCCTGGTTTTCCTCCAGCCCCCTGTTTTTTCTCTCTCTCCTCTGTATGGCTATTACTCACCCCTTTCAGGGGTATTGGTATTGGTATTTACTTTTTGCTGGTGATGTTTTCCCCACCATAACTTAGCTCCCTATTTGGAGGCTCCTGACATTTGAAGCAAGAAAAATTGGTATAATGGCGTTGGCTGCCTGTTTTTATACCCTTGACGACCTGACGTCTATCCTGGAGTGACAGAATCCGATGCAGAAATGCTAAGTCTTTGGTATTCGTGCCGACTGAGGGCTACCTGCAGGCAGATAAACCAAGTGTGATGACTGCATCCATGAATACATTAGAACATCTACATTTATGGTAAGTGTACACAACTGTTCATAGGTAGGTACTAGGCTATCTGCCCGAGGGCATTTATAAGCCTAACCAGAGTGTCTGCTTTCGCCGCCCCATTGATTATTTAACTGATCCTCTGTCTAGCAGAGCCGATGAAGTGATCCCAGGGATGTATTTTCTGTTACTCATCCCACTCATCAAGGTTTCTCTTGAAGAGGGTTAGTGAGGGGCTCTGCCTGATGTAATTTGGAATTTTGTTCCAAAGCATGGGAAGTCTCTGTGACAGGAATCTATCCCTCCAGCATGTTCTATTTATTGTTGTGGTGAGGTTTAGCTCACTAGAGCGTGTGGCTCGCGGTGACTTGAATTTCCTTAGGTGAAGCATGTCCATCAATTCTGAGTTGGACATGGCTTTGTAAGTCAGGCAGAAATCACCTCTGAGTAAGCGATATGCCACTGAGTACAGCCGGAGTTTTTTCAGTCAGGCTGCATAGGACAATGTTTGAGTCCAGTAATTCTCTTGGTGAGGTACTTTTGTGGTCTTTCCAGCTGTTGGAAGTGTCTTGTGAGGTACATCCCAAATGGGGCATTGTACTCTATGATGGGTCTAATGAGTGACGAGTAGAGGGGTACTATAACCTCATCATTTCTAGATGCGAACTCTTTAGTAATTAGATGGGCCACATAAAAGGATTTCCTAACTACTTTGGCAATATGATTGTCAAAGGAAAAGGAGAGTTTACTATCTACCTGGGTCCCTAGATCTCTTATTACCTCTTCTGTATTAAGGGGGCTGCCACCTATGTGGTAATTCGTTGGTGCCCCCCCCCCCCCAAATGGGATGACTATGCATTTTTTGGCATTTAGGTTGAGGCCATGACTTTGACACCAGGTGTCCGTCTCAGTAAGGCCCTTTTGGAGGATGTCTGTGTCAGCTGGAGAGTCGCTTATGGCTCCCAGTTTGCAGTCATGGGCGAACTTGGTTAGCCATAGTCCTGTATTTGCCTGTACTTCTGAGAAGTATATGCGGAACAGTAGGGGTCCCAGGACTGTACTTTTCTGGACCTTCCCTGGCACAGACCCCTAGCTATCCCACCTATTTTGGAAGTGCTGGATGATGTTTTCCATGAAGCCAGCTTTAGCCCCTGATGCCCTGCCTCCTGCAGGGTTCCTGATTCTCACAAATACCTGTACAGGAATCCTGCTGCAGACACTGAGATCTTTACAAGGGACCCAAAGGAGGTAAGACTAGATGTTTTTAGTGTTTCACTGTTGCAGTCATTACATTTGGGTAATCTGCTGGCAGGTTGCCCTCAGTCGGCCTGATTAACAAAGTCTTGGGTCCTGTGTCGGCTGCTGTCCCTTTTTCCATGACGTCAGGGATATAAAACATGCAGCCAACGCAATTACATCAGTCTTTCTTGCCACGCGGTGCCCGAAGCAGAAGCAGTTCGCAAGTGCCAGTCAGCCGACTCCTGAAATTTTCGTTTTCGAGTTTCAGAACCGAAGTCTTCAACTAAAAGCTAAGTACCCCATTGGGGAAACTTTTTCTTGCTCCTTACCGATGTCAGTAAAAGTTAATAATTACATTACTTGTGGGAAGCAAATACCTCATAAGGATTTTCATTTGTACTGTATTCCTTGCCTAGGCCCTGACCACAATGTGCCTTGCTGTCGGTTTTGTGCTAAATTTAATCAACGCACGATTAAACGTCTGTATATTTTTTCTTCTAAATATTTTGGCTCAAGATTTAACTTTCCAGAAATGTCATCTGTTAGCAATCTGGCTACCGGAATACCTAAAAAAATGCAAAGAAAAAGACAGACCGTCGAGGTCCAAAACCACCTATGCTTCTCCTAAGCCAGTCGCCGGTTCACCGGTAGTCAGTGCGGCACTTTTGCCACCCTTGATACCCGCTACATCTGATTTGCAGGCCTCTACTGAGACCCATTCGGAGTCATGTATGCGCGAGATGCTTCAATTATGGAACCCGTGGATGTCTCGAGCTTAGATGGGTCCAGAGCTGCTGCGCAGGCACTGGCTTCTGAGGGTGTTTTCAGGCCTACAGAGTTGTATATTAGACCGACACCATCTTCAAAACTAAGGCCAAAATCTAAATCTGTCTAAAAATGAATGCCTGGGCCACATGTGCAGGCCCCTATGCCTAAAAAACAAATTATCAAAATGGCTGAAGATTTAATTACTCTGATCGAGGCCTAGGCAAGACATTGATCATGAATCTTCTGAGCAGGATTCTATTTCTTCTCACTCTTCTAATGAACAGGGTTTGTCTATTCCTATTTATGAGGACTCTGATGCAGAGGATTCCATTCCTTCTGCATCTCCCCCTGAGGATTTTTCTTTTGGGGAAACTTTACATTCCTTAAGGGAACATTTCCACTGGGAAAGTCAGGATTTCTCTGAATCTAAAAAGAGACTCGGGTATTTTCTTCTACTTCCTCAGCATAGGCCTTTGGCTATACCTCCAGTTCTTGACATTGTTGATGATTTTTCAGAATCTAGTACGACTCCTGATTCTGTACCTCCGGCTCCTTGTAAGCCAGACAGATACTACAGGGTTCCTGTCTACCACAAATTCCTTTTCAAAAGCCCTATTGCTGATCCTGAAACCATTTCTCAGGGTCCCAAGGGCATTAAGGCCTCTACTGCCAAAATTCCTACCCCTTCTGATAGAGATTCCAGGGTGCTGGATAGATGGGGTAAGAAGGTTTACACATCTGCAACCTTGGCAATCAGGGCTTTAAACTGTCAATTTTATATGCTTAAATATCAACAGCATGTCATGGGACTACTTAAACGGAAAATCATGTTAATCTCTGACTGTGTAGAAAATAAAGAATTGCAGGATTTATTGCATTCAGCTCAACAAGTTGGAAAACATACTTTACAATGTGGTTTTGATTCCTTGGAGGCCTCTTGCAGGGCTGCTGTAACTGGATCTGTGCTAAAAAGGCATGCTTGGCTCAGAGCAAACTCTGCCTGTCCATGTTAACGCAAAATTGTTGGATGCTCCTTTACAACAGGACCTTCTCTTTCGTAATTAGGCTGAAGAAGTGTTAAAGATGGAAGATAAAGCTAAATCTATGCAAACTGTGAAAGATTTCTTACAAGTGCAACCTCCAAGATTTAGTAGGCACTGGCCTACTAAAAACTGGTCCTTTCCAGTCCCCTCGAGAGTCGCTCAAGTCAAATCAAGACATTCCAAAGGCTCCAGGTTTCAGTCACAAGGACCTTTTAGAACAAAACAATGGGGTGCCTCCACCTCCAAATCTGGAAGCAACAAAGCACCTCCCTATGGTAAACAGTCTCAATGACTTCCTTCTACGATCACCAAGCACTTACCTCTTAGCTGCCTCTTTGGGGGGAAAACTAGCCCTTCATGAATGAAACTGGCAACTTATTACCCAGGACAAATGGGTTTTAAATATAATTTCCCAGGGATACAGATTTCACTTCCACACGTTGCCAATCCCAAACGGATGGCCAGATCTGCCCTCAAATCAGTGGGCAGAGGCCGAGAAACAAGTTCTGTCCCTCATGAACATGGGTGGGCTATTCAACCAGTACCAGAAGAGGAAAAGGGACAAGATTTCTATTCCAGACTTTTCCTGGTACCCAGAAAGGACAAGTCATGGCGTCCAATTCTGGACTTATCCACTTTAAACACATTTCTGAACATTCCAAAATTCAAGATGCTGACTCAACAGTTACTGCCTATGCTAGGCAAAGATGCCTGGTTGGTAACTCTAGACTTAAGAGGCTTACCTGCATGTCCCAGTCAGGGAATCTTGCAGAAGATACCTCCGCTTCAAAGCAGGCTACTTGCATTACTAGTTCTCTGCACTGCCCTTTGGCTTATCTACTGCGCCCAGGGTCTTCACAAAGTGTCTGGCACCAGTAATTGCATTTTGCAGGCAAAGAAATATTCAAATATATCCATACCTGGATGATTGTCTAATTCAGGCAGAAAACAAGGACATTCTTCTAAAGCATCTAGCGTTTGTAAAAAGGGTTCTAACTTGTCTAGGGTACACCATAAACGAAAATAAATCACAACTAGTACTCTCTCAAAAAAATTACATTCCTGGGTGCAAGCTTGAATACAACTACCCAGATGACTTACCTTACGCCAGAAAAGCAAATTCAATTGATGACTTACTTCAAACAGGTGGCCACAAAAACCCTGCTATCTGCATGACAAATTCTGCAGGCCTTGGGGTTCATGGCCTCTTGCGTTCTTCTAATTCCATATGCAAGACTGCATATGAGGAAACTTCAGTGGTACTTAAAAAGTTTATGGAGTCAACATTGTCACAGCCTGGAAACAATGATTCGTATTATACCTTAACTGCAACTAGAGTTCCTATGGTGGGCAGTGTCCTGCCACCAAAACAAGGGACTGCCATTCACTCCACCCCCTGCCGCCCAAACCCCAACAACAAACGCATCAGACTATGCTTGGAGGGGCTCATCTGGCAAGGAAGTGCAATCAGGGCAAATGGACCCCAAATCAAATGCACCTACATATCAATCGGAAAGAGATGCTAGCTGTACAGAATGCTCTGACGGCCTTCAAGGACTACCTTCATCCAGAACAACTAAAAGATGCCTACCTCCACATCCCTATCAGGGAATCGTGCAGAAAATTCCTGTGCTTTAGAGCTGGCTATCAACACTTTCAGATGTTCTTCGTGTTTCACTGTTGCAGTCAACACATTTGGGTTATCTGCTTGCAGTAGCCCTCAGTCAGCCTGATTAACAAAGTCTTGGGTCTTGCATCAATTGCTGTCCATTCTTCCATGATGTCAGGTCGTCAGGGGTATAAAACATGCAGCTGACGCCATTACATCAGTCTTTCCTGCCGTGCGGTGCCCGAAACAGAAGCAGTTCGCAAGTGCCGGTCGGCTCACTCCTGAAATTTTTATTTTCGAGTTTCAGAACCGAAGTCTTCAACTAAAAGCTAAGTACCCCGTTGGAGAAACATTTTTCTTGCTCTAAACCGATGTCATTAAAAGTAAATAATTGCATTACTTGTGGAAAGCAAATACCTCATAAAGATTTTAATTCGTACTGTATTCCTTGCCTAGGCCCTGACCGCAATGTACCTCGCTGTCGGTTTTCTGCCTTATTTAAATTACGAACTATCTGTTGGTATATTTTCGCTTCTAAATATTTTGGTGCTCTGTTCAATTATCCTGATATGTCTTCAGTAAGCCATCCGACTACCAACATTCCAAAAAAACACAAAGATAAAGACAGGCCAGCTAGGTCCAAAGCTGCCGATGACGCTTCTAAGCCAGTCGCCAGTTCGCCAGTACTCAGTGAGGCGCTTTCGCACCACCTGATACTCACTACTTCAGATTCGCAGGCCTCTACTGAGACCCATTCGGAGTCCAGTATGCCGTGAGATGCTTCAATTGTGGAACCTGCGGATGTGTCTACCTTGGATGGGTCCCGAGCCGCTGTGCAGTCACCGGCTTCTG
Organism: Protopterus annectens; assembly: GCF_019279795.1. Classification (NCBI taxonomy): domain Eukaryota; kingdom Metazoa; phylum Chordata; order Ceratodontiformes; family Protopteridae; genus Protopterus; species Protopterus annectens. Next base: position 1,745,499,582 of record NC_056743.1, on the reverse strand, counting down.
AGGGTGTATTCAGGCCTACTGACTTGCGTATTAAACTGACGCCATCTTCTTCTTCAAGGCCTAAAACTCATACCATGCCTAGAAAACTGACGCCCAGACCGCATGGTCAGGCCTCTATGCCTAAAAAACAAATAGGAATGGCTGAAGACCTTATTACTTTAATCAGGCGAAGCCAGCCTTTCCCCTCTAAGAGACCTAGGACTGAGTTTGCTTATGATACTTCTGACCAGGATTCTGGATTCTGAATTTTCCCTTTCCTCTGATGACCAGGATTTACCCTTATCTACCTATGAGGATTCTGATACTGTGGACTCTATTCCCTCTGCTCCTCCCCCAGAGGATTTCTCTTTTGATGAAACCTTGCATACTCTCAGGGAGCATTTTCGTTGGGAAGGTCAGGATTTCTCGTATTCTAAAAAGAGGCTTAGTGATTTCTTACTACTGCCCCAGCACAGGCCTTTAGCCATACCTCCTGTACTAGACATTGTTGATGATGCCTTTTCGGAATCTAGCTTGGCCCCTGACTCTCTACCTGCTCCCAGAAAACCTGACTGATATTACAGGGTCCCTGACTCTCGCAAGATCCTTTTTAAAATTTCTACTGCGGACCCTGAGTCCATTTCACAGGGACCCAAGGATATTAAAGCTACTGCCAAAAATCCTACCTCCTCTGATAGAGACTCCAGGGCACTGGATAGATGGGGTAAGAAGGTATACACTTCTGCAACTTTGGCCATTAGGGCCTTGAATTGCCAATTTCATATGTTAAAGTATCAGAAGCATATTATTAGATTGCTTAAACAGAAAATGATGATTCCTTATTGTGCTGAAAATAAGGATTTACAGGATTTACTGCACTCAGCTGAACAAGTTGGAAAACATACTTTGCAATGTGGTTTTGATTCACTAGAGGCATCTTGCAGGGCTGCTGTAACTGGGTCTGTACTTAGGAAGGCATGCTTGGCTTAAGGAGCAATCCTTGCCAGATCATGTTAAAGCGAAATTACTGGATGCTCCCTTATACCAGGACCGCCTGTTTGGCAACAAGGCAGAAGAAGTTCTTAAAAAGATGGAGAAAAAAGCAAAATCTATGCAAACTGTTAAAGATTTTTTTTTACAAGTATAACCTCCAAGGTTTAGTAAGCATTGGCTTTCCAAGTATTGGTCCTTTCCTGCCTCTTCCAGACCTTCTCATTCCAAACCCAGATCCAGCAGAGCTCCCAGGCTTCAGTCCCAGGAAACGTACAGGGCTTAAGCAGTGGGGGGTCTCCACTTCCAAATCTGGGAGTAATAAAACTCCCTCCTATGGTAAACTGTCTCATTGACTCCTTTTTAAAACTTCCAAGCACTTCTCTACTCACTGCCCCTTTGGGGGGAAAGATTGCTCTTCATGCAAAGAACTGGGAACTCATTACACAGGACAAATGGGTACCAAATAGTGTCCCAGGGATACAGATTTCACTTCACACGTTACCAACACCAAAGCGGATGGACAGATCTACCCCCAAATCAGTGGGCAGAGGCCCAAAAGCAAGTACTTTCTCTCTTAAGCATGGGGGCTATTCATTTGGTACCAGAAGAGGAAAATGGACAGGGTTTCTACTCGAGACTTTTCCTGGAACCCAGAAAAGACAGTTCATGGATTCCTATCCTGGACCTGTCTACTCTAAACACCTTTTTGGAGATTCCAAAATTTAAGATGCTGACTCTTCACCATTTCCTCCCTATGCTAGGCAAAGACACCTGGTTGGCAACACTAGATTTAAAGGAAGCATACCTGCACCTCGCAATCGGGGAAATCTTGCAGAAGATGCCTATGCTTCAAAGCAGGCTACACGCGCTGTCAGTTCTCCGCACTGCCCTTTGGCTCATCTACTGTGCCCAGGGTATTCACAAAGTACCTAGCTCCAGTCATTGCATTTTGTAGGCAAAGAAATATTCAAATATACCCATACCTGGACGATTGTCAAATTCAGGCAGAAAGCCAGGACATACTTTTGAATCATCTGGCCTTTGTACAAAGGGTGCTAACTTATGTGGGGTACATCATAAACGAAAATAAATCACACCTGGTACCCTGTCAACAAATTATATTCCTGGGAGCAAGCTTGAATACAACTTCCCAGATGGCTTTCCTCATGCCAGAGAAACCAAATCATTTGACAACCTACTTCACACAAGTGGCCACAAAAACCCTGCTTATCTGCAAGGCAAATACTACAAACCTTGGGGTTCATGGCCTCCTGCATTCTTCTAATTCCATATGCAAGACTGCATATGAGGAAACTACAATGGTATCTAAAAAGCCTATGGTGTCAACATTCTCAAGATCTAGAAGCAATAATTCTTATCATACCTTGCCTATGCCTAGAGTTTCTTTGGTGGGCAGAGGCCTGCCACCAAAACAAGGGACTGCCATTCACACTAGACCCTACTGCCCACACCCTAACAACAGACACATCAGACTATGCATGGGGGCTCACCTTGCAGGGAAGTGCATTTAGGGCAAATGGAACCCAAATCAAATGCACCTGCATATCAGTCAAAAAAGAAATGTTAGCTGTACAGAATGCTCTGACAGCCTTCAAGGACTACATTCTTCCAGGACAATTAATGGTAAAGACGGACAACAACACTGTTACGTGGTACATAAACAAGCAGGGAGGTACACATTCTTACCCCCTCTGCAGACTAGCCATGGCATTGTGGAACACAGCCCTGAGCTACCAAGTGCATATACAAGCTTAATTCCTGTCAGGAAAACTAAATACACTGGCAGAGGAACTAAGCAGAAACCTCATGGACCCACCCGAGTGGAAACTGGAACCAAGGATTTTCAACATGGTGAGTAACAAATGGGGGAGCCCAGATATAGACCTGTTTGCCTCCACCCAGAACTATCAAAAAGGACTCCCTGCAAACAAGCTTGGAAAGTGGATGCTCTGTCCTTCAGCTGGCAAAACCTATCAGTTTATGCCATTCCTTTTCTGCCTCTGCTTTCCAATCAAACAAGACAAACCAAGGACGATTTTGATTGCACCAGACTGGCCACACCAACACTTGTACCCCCTCTTGCACATTATTGACCCCATGGCACCTCCCCCAAACTCCTACCCTATTGTCTCAGCAGGAGAACCAGATTCTGCACCCTCAGTTTCAAACACTGAACCTAGCAGCCTGGCTAATTACCTAATCTCTGCTTTACCAGCCCTCAGTAAACCAGTGATGGGTATCATTTTAGAGGCAAGGAGGCCTAGTAGTAGAAAATCTTATGCTGAAAAATGAAAAGATTCTGTGCCTGGAACCAATCTCAGGTGATGAGCACAGCAGTGCCCAATTTACCTCAGATTTTACAATACTTAACTGAGATGCTTCACAAGGGCCTGTCTTTTTCTTCCCATCAAAATTCACGCCTCAGCCGTTTCAGCTCATAGCACAGAACCTCTCCTCTTCTTTCATCCACTGCTCAAGTAGTTTTTCAAAGGGGCCAAAAAATTTACGACCACCCAGGAGAGCTCCAACTCCAGCCTTGGACCTTAACTTTGTATTGGAAAAACTCACTCTTCCTCCTTTCGAGCCAGGTGCTACTGCAGACTTAAAATTCCTTTCTTGAAAAACAGCTTTCCTTTTAGCAATCACTTCAGCAAGACTGGTATCTGAATTACAGGCCCTCATGGCAGTGGAGCCTTTCATCTTTCATGCGGACAGGGTGTCTCTCACGACCAAGCCCTCCTTCATGCCTAAGGTGGTATCCAGTGTGGCCCTCAGTCAGTCCATTCATTTGCCAACCTTTTTTTCCTAATCAGCAGAACAAAGGGGAACGGATACTGCACTCCTTAGATGTGCACAGACAACATAGATTCTACTTGGACAGGACTAAACCTCAAAGGAAATCTGACCAACTGCAGGTGGCATTTGCTGCAGGGCAGAGGGGAAGGCTATTTCAAAGCAAACCATTTCCAAATGGATAGGCCATTGCATTCATTTCTGCTGCAAGCACCATGGAAAACCCTATCCTTCAGGGGATTAGACCCCACTCAACCAGGGCTGTATCTACCTCTACAGCATTTCTCAGAGGTGTACCTACCAGGGAAATCCTAGAAGCTGCTACCTGGAGTTCTGTACATACTTTCACCAAGCATTACCATTTGCCAGTTTCCTCTAAATCCATAGCCGGCTTTGCCACTGCAGTCTTGCAGGGCCATATAGCTGGTCCTAATGCTATCTAAATTCCTCCTGCCATCCTTAGCTTTGGGAATCCACCCAAATGTGATGACTGCAACAGTGAAACACGAAGAACATAGTACAGTTGTGTACACTTACCATAAATGTAGATGTTCGAGTGTATTCACTGTTGCAGTCCTGGTCACCCTCCATCCAGCCCCCTGACTTCTTTTGGCTATACCTATTCTCTCCTTTACAATGCTGAAAAGCATTTTAGTGTATTTGCTTTTTTGTTGGAGGCATAACTTTGTATATTTATAGATTTAATTGCTTCCCATTAGGGGGGCACCTGACATCTGGGGCAAGAAAAACTGATGTAATGATATCAGCTGTATGTTTTATACCCCTGATGACCTGACATTACGGAAGAGGAGACAGCAACCGACGTAGGACCCAAGACTTTGTTAATCAGGTCAACTGAGGGCTACTGCAAGCAGATAACCCAAATGTGATGACTACAACAGTGAATACACTCGAACATCTACATTTATGGTAAGTGTACGCAACTTTACTTTCTCGTTTTCCGTATTCCAAAATGGCTTTGATAAGTCATCCGACTAGCTATTTTCCGAAAAAAAGTAAAGATAAATCCAGACAGACCGCATAGGTCCAAAACTGCTGACGACGCTTCGGTTAAACTAATCACTAGTACGCCGGTACTCAGTGAGGCACCTTTGCAGCCACTGATGCCCGCTTCTATGGATTCGCAGGCCTCTGCTGAGACCCTTTCTGAGTCCGGTATTCAGCGAGATGCTTCTTCGACTGTGGAACCTTCAGATGTCTCTACCTTGGATGGGTCCGGAGCCGCTGTGCAGGCCAGATTGTGCTTCTGAGGGTGTATTTCGTATTACCGATGTTAGAGTTAAACCGTCAACTTACTTTTCAGCCGAAACTGCTGAGTTTCTTAGGGCCAGAGTACGCACTACGCCTAGAAAACTGACGACCAACGTGCATGCTCAAGCTCCCATGCCACAAGAACAAATGCTTAAAATGGCTGAATACCTTGTTACGCTAAGAACCTAATACCTTATTACGCTAATTAGGGGAAGTCAGCCTTCTCTTGCTAAGAGACAAAGAATTGAGTTCCCTTCTGATTCTACAGACCAGGAGTCCGATGACTCTGACCCTTCTGATTATCAGGACATGCCCTTATCAGCCTATGAGGATTAAAATCCAGAGGAATCCATTCCCTTTGTCTCCCCTCCAGAGGATTTTTCTTTTGGTGAATCCTTGCATGCTTTGAGAGCATTTCCACTGGGAATGCCAAGACTACCCTCAGTCCAAAAAGAGACGAAGAATTTTTAGAGTTGCCTCAGCACAAGCTTCTAGCTATACCCCCTGTCCTGAATGTTGTGGATGATGTCTTTATAGAATCCAGTCTTATTCCAGACACATTACCCCCGTCCCCTAAAAAACCTGATAGGTGCTACAGGGTACCCGATTCCCACAAGTTTCTTTTCAAGAATCCTACTGCTGATCCAGAGATAATTTCCCAGGGACCTAAGGGTATTAAGGCTAATACAGCCAAAAATCCTACCCCTTCAGACAGGGATTCTAGAGCTTTAGACAGATGCGGTAAGAAGGTATACACCTCTGCTACTCTTGCCATCAGGGCTTTGAATTGCCAGTTTCACATGCTGAAGTATCAGCAACATATTATGGAACTAATTAAACAAAAAATGGTATTATTGCCAGATTGTGCAGAAAACAAAGATTTACAAGAGCTAATGCATTCTGCAGACCAAGTAAGCATACTTTGCAGTGTGGCTTTCATGCCCTAGAAGCATCTTGCAGGGCTGCCGTCACATGTTCTGTACTGAGAAGACATGCTTTGCTGAAGGAGCAAACCTTGCCAGATCATGTCAAATCCAAATTACTAGATGCTCCTTTAAAGGACCACTACGGGCAAATGTTGATAAAACATATTTTTTATCGAGTCATGAATTTCTGTACCTCTCAATGCTGTGTGCCACAAAATAAGTATTCATTCTTAATTTTATTTTTTTTTTAATCCTAGTTTACCCTCATGGGGGCAAGACATCCTGATGAGAGATCTGTCTCAAAATGCAGTATGACAGCCCTGATTGTGAGAAAAAGTAACCCTACCATTTGTTGTCAGATAAGACTTCCATTCACTTAACATGGAAAACCTGAAAAAAAACTGCCAAGTTTAAGAGTCTGCAGATCATGTGTCGCTGACTGGTTTGCACTGAGTTTTACAAATGTTGTTGCTAGTAATGTACTACACATTCTCTGAAAAAAAATCTTGCAAACGTGTTAAATTACTGAGATAAAAAAGA